>NC_064619.1:526089293-526392193 GCF_023898315.1 Schistocerca nitens | reverse complement strand
TTGCCTTTTACAATAATCTTCCAACTAACATTGCGCAAACATACCTTCAGTAGTCTTGAGTTTCTCAAAACAAAATAATTTAATAATATTAGATCCTCTTATGATAATAGTTAGCTGATGTCTCTGTACATCCGTTTATAATCTCTTGTAAATCGTAGTTGGTGGCTGGCAGGCACACCGCTTCTCTCAACCTCTCGCTTCAGACCTGCTACCGACTCGCTTCACATCTCGCTTACTAATGAACTTCCTACGAACGCTTAAGTGCGGTACCTCCCGCCAACAATGCTTTCTGGTGCAGGCAATCCCTGCTAGCATTACAAAATGTATCAATGCGCGGTCTTTCCCGCTCTTTTCTTAAAATGTATCCATACGCGGTCTCTCCCGCCATTTTTAAAATTATATCAATGTGCGGGCTCTCCCGCCAACAATACTTTGATGCAGACATTCCCTGCTACTACAATTATTTCCAAAATGACAGATATTAATTACTCCTACTTTAAGGAACCATTTGCACTCGAGCACAGACGATATTTAATTTACTGAACTTAGATTATATATATATCGATTTTTTAAGACAAGAGAAAGCAAAACAATGGAATTAACACCGCTCTCTTGTCGCAGCCAGTAGGCATCAGCGCACTCTTATGTCATTCGTTGTCCTAGAAGGACGTAATATTTTGTGTGGCTCCGCAGTTAGCCATATTGATACTTATTTGCCGAAAAGAGGCGCAGAATTAATAAGTCCCTCTCATTTGTGAATTATCTGCAATTATTTACCTAGAATATTACGTAAGTGTCATTCATATCGTAATGTATATGTTGAAATGAGTATATGTTTTATTTAATCGTATGCTTTTCTCTGTTTTAGTAGTTTTAGTCACCCCATTGTCATGATTGAAGCTGAGCTCAGATATCAGACTCTGTCTACAAAAAATATATAATGAGCCCTGGCTACCTTCCGTACATCTTCGGACGTGCGAAGCTCGATAAATTCACGGCGTAAATTGCATTTACTTTATTGTGTGACCTCAATGAACAATGATACGTAAGATTTTATGAAACATTAAGAAATTCAGTTCCAATCTTAAAGGCGAAACAAACTTTAATCTCTCAATTACTTAAACAAACAATTATTATTATTATTACTATTATTACAATTATTATTATTATTATTATTTCTTTACTTTCTCAGACGTTAAGTCTGGTTGAGAATGGAAAGTGACGTGGACCTTGATCAAGCGTCACTTCCTATTAACTGTACGGTATGTGTTATATTGCATTTAGGAACTTTCGGGTAATTGAACATGTATCAATAATTACGGATTTCTGTAGTTGTATATATGTGTTTGGATGTAGCTGTATTGCATTGATGTACTGGTGGATATTGTGTGGTATGACTCCTGTAGTTGATACTATTATTATTATTATTATTATTATTATTATTATTATTATATTATTTTATTTTTATTTGTTAAACTACTTAATCCTGTTAATAAAATATAAACATCTTCCATAAATTGTGGATTGACAATAGACAATAGAAATATACAGGTCTTACAACTGGTACTGTTTTTGAAAGGACTGTACGGCAGGCAACCCCGGCGAACAGTTACGTGTAGAGGTTGGAATAATAACTCAACTAATCTAATTCAGAGGGCATACTGTATACTGAAATGAGCAGTCCTGGTGTACAACGTCTGTACTGTAGCAGACTCCAGTCTTTGTTTACAAGCTGAAGTACTAGCATTGATAAGCCATAACCAAATGGAATTTCATCCGGTGACGGAACTTTCAGAAATGATTTTCGTGTTTGGGCAAGCGAATGGCAGCAGCAGAGGAGCGTAGAGGCTCTACGGGA
Organism: Schistocerca nitens; assembly: GCF_023898315.1. Lineage (NCBI taxonomy): Eukaryota > Metazoa > Arthropoda > Insecta > Orthoptera > Acrididae > Schistocerca > Schistocerca nitens. The sequence continues at coordinate 526,390,335 of NC_064619.1, read as the reverse complement.
CCAAATATACGCTTAGAAGACATCCCGCTCACACTATGTTTCGAAGAGTATTCCAGCAATTAAGTGAAATAGAGCAGTTTGCCCTAAAGAAGAATTACCAACAGGACGACGAACTACAAGGACTCACGACTGAGAAGATGCAATGTCTGCACGAGTGGCTGAGGCGCCTGCAATCAGCACTCGATCCGCTGCAAGTTAAATGAATATTTCGCGGAGTGCTGTGTGACGAGTATTACGGGAAATGTAGTTACACCCCTATCACCCACAGAGAGTGAATGCTCTGACTCCTGCCTCGTGTCGTGTTCAGCCAATGGTTCTTCCAGACGATTCTCACTTCCCTGCGTATGTGCTTTTCACGGATGAAGCCTGTTTCACCAGTAGTCATGTTTGGGACGATGAGAGTCCCTACGCTACAGTTGTGAAGAGGGATCAAGATAGATTATCGGTCAACTTGTGGACAGGGGTATTGGAAGATTACATAGTATGCCCGTTTTTTCTTCTTGCCCGCTGAAATGCACCAGTGTACTTTGTGTTTATCACAGGTATACTGCCCAGGTTCCTGGAACATCATACATTTTTTTTCGTCGTGAATGATGTTCCACCATAATGGAGTAGCATTTCACTTCGTGAACACCTGGATCGGGATTTCCCTGAAAAGTGGATAGGCAGAGGAGGTTCTGTTTCGTAATGAGCACGTTCACCAGATCTCAAACTTGATTTCTTCTTGTGGGGACAAGTCTTGTGTACGCAGGCCGGTGTGGCCGAGCGGTTCTAGGGGCTTCAGTCTGGAACCGCGCGACCGCTACGGTCGCAGGTTCGAATCCTGCCTCGGGCATGGATGTGTGTGATGTCCTTAGGTTAGTTAGGTTTAAGTAGTTCTAAGTTCTAGGGGACTGATGACCTCAGATGTTAAGTCCCATAGTGCTCAGAGCCATTTGAACCATTTTTTTGAAGTCTTGTGCACGAGACGTCAGTAGAGACTGAAGTGGATGTCCTGGCAGTTCAAACACCACTGGGGATACTAGAAAGAGTTTGACAGAACGTTGTGCGATGATGGCATACCTTCATGAACGACGGGGGACGGTGTTTTGTTCAAATGTTTTAAATGTAGCAGCTTCGGAAACTTGTGCATTTAAATGGAATTCATTATTACTAAACCATAGAGCTAGGATTTTCGGGCTCTCTCTGTGTGTCGTTACTAGTCTATCAAAAGAGGAAATTGTTGGAGGGTATTGGGTAGTAGTTGGCGGGAATTCTGTGCGTCATGATCAGGAATCGGAAGTTCGGGCAGGAGTTCCGCAGGAGAACTACCATGAAGTTTTGGAAGCAAGGAAATGAGGTACTGGTGGAATTAAAGCCGTGAGGACTGGTCGTGAGTCTTGCGGGGACAGCTCAATGGGGTAACACAGAAAGGTAAAGGCCTCGGGTTAGAGTACTCGTCCGGCACACAGTGGTAATCCGCTGAGAAGTTTCAACTTTCAATATGTCTGGAACCACGTTTACAATACAGTCTCTCCCGCCTAGGCAACGCTTTGTAGGGAAGGGTTCCCCGAGTGTTGGTGTTACATGCGGCACATCAGCAGTAAGCATCGTCGCTGTAGCGTGACTGGCACTCCAGCAGTTGGGGACAACCGTGAAGGGGTGATGGGGCCGGGCAGCCCAGGACGCCGGTGCGCTCGTCGCCCACTCGTATCGTTCGGTCGGTCCGGCAGCGCTCCCCAGCGGCGCACCCTGTTCACAAATGGAGCAGCCCGCTTGACATTTCGCTCCCGCGTATGAACGTCGATTTCCAGGACCATCTGCGCTCTCGTCGCTGGACAGCTTGCCCCCCGTGGATGCGCCCACTGGTGACTGTGTACTAGTCTCCGATGAGGGCCAGATGGGTGGATGACCCGTCTGAGTGCGCATGCTGTTAAGCAGCGGAGATTTTATTTGCTCCTAACTTATATGCCACTGCGTCCTTGTAGAACTCATTTAACCAGCTACATGAAACGCAAGCTGTACGAATAGCTATTTGCACAAATTTTCGTGATATATTACTAGCACGATCAAACGGAGAAATGGCTACGCAAACGCGACACGAAATTTTGTCGTAGAGGTGTACAGAAACATTTTACAGTCTTTAATATTTTTCGCCTCTTTTTTTCTTCTCACTTTTTCCTCTTTCCTAACAGTCACTTCTTTTTCTCATACTACCTAGTCTGGCAACACCTATGAGTTCACTATCACTGAATTGTCTTAATTTGTAATATTAATGTATGGTTATTGCATATTTGGTACACTACTTTTGTAAATTGTATATCCAACAGTATACTAGTATTTACTCCTTTATGAAACCAAATTACTATTAAATAATTCACATTTGGTTTACATACTGTGTACTGTAACATGTTGTTATTGTTTTGGTTGGCAGGAGAGCCAACACCGTGTTACTAGAAGGAGGCCGAAAGGCACGCGTTTTAGCTCACGCAGGCTGGCGTGAGGTCTGGAACAGGACAAGGAAATTAGAATTTAGAAAAACGGACGTAGCTGGTGGAATACTTAACTTTAATCCGTTAATGAAGAACGTTGGTCTTGACGGTACCTGATTCATAATATCAATAGTAACTGATAATGGCACCTTGCTAGGTCGTAGCAAATGACGTAGCTGAAGGCTATGTTAAACTATCGTCTCGGCAAACGAGAGCGCATTTTGTCAGTGAACCATCGCTAGCAAAGTCGGTTGTACAACTGGGGCGAGTGCTAGAAAGTCTCTTTAGACCTGCCGTGTGGCGGCGCTCGGTCTGCAATCACTGATAGTGGCGACACGCGGGTCCGACGTATACTAAAGGACCGCGGCCGATTTAGAGGCTACCACCTAGCAAGTGTGGTGTCTGGCGGTGACACCACAGTTTTCGAATCACATTCAAACCATTTCTTTACCATTCCATTCTCGAAAAGCACATTGGAAAATAATCAAGGTAAACGTTCTCACGAAAAGCATCATGGTGACACATCGTTAGTGAAATTGTTAACTCAGTTACATCCCATAATGTGGACCCTAAGCACTTCAACTGTCATATCAATTTTCGTATTTTATTCCAACCATTGACAAGAATGAAAGAGATCGTTATAGAAAATTTAACTAAAAGTTTGTTTGAAGATGAAATTGTGATAAATAACAGGTAAGTTATTTATTGTCTTTGTACTACTAAAATACTTGGAAAAGAATGAGCGAAACGAGAAGATTTCAGTTACATTACATCATGGTCCGACAGAGATTTCGAAATCAGATACTGGATTGTAAGGCGTACCCAGGAGCAGATATAGACTCAGATCACAGTATAGCGGTGATGAAGAGTACGCTGAAGTTTACGGCATTTGACTAATGCGCAAAAAATGGGCTACGGAAGTAGTAAGGAATGACGAGATACGCTTGAAGTTCACTAGATACAGCGGTAAGGAATAGCTCAGTAGGCAGTACATTTGAAGAGGAATGGACATCTCTAAAGAGGACCATCACAGAAGTCGGAAAGAAAAACATAGGTACAAAGAAAGTAACTGCGAAGAAACCATGGGTAACAGATGAAATACTTCAGTTGATCGATGAAAGAAGAAAGTACAAAAATGTTCAGAGAAATTCAGGAATACAGAAATACAACTCGCTAAAGAATGAAAATAAAAAGGAAGTGCAGCGAAGCTAAGACGAAACGTATGCAGGAAAAATGTGAAGAAATAGAAAAAGAAATGACTGTCGGAAGGACTGACTCAGCATATAGAAAAGTCAGAACAACCTTCGGTGAAATTAAAACCGAGGATGGTAACATTAAGAGTGCAGCGGGAATTCCACTGTTAAATACAAAGGATAGAGCGGATAGGTGGAAAGAGTACATTGAAGGCCTATATGAGGGGGAATATTTGTCTGATGTGCTAGAAGAAGAAACAGGAGTCGATTTACAAGAGATAGGGGATCCACTATCACAATCAGAATTTAAGAGAGCTTTGGAGCACTAAACATCAAATAAAGCAGGAGGGATGAATAACATTCCACCAGAATTTCTAAAATCATTAGGGGAAGTGACAGCAAAACGACTATTAATGTTGATGTGTAGAATGTATGAGATGTACGATCTGACCAAATTTCATCCACACAATTATGAAGTCTGCAAGGGCCGACAAGTGCGAGAATTATCGAACAATCAGCTTAACAGTTCATGCATCCAAGTTGCTGACAAGAATAATATACATAAAAATCGAAAAGAAAATTGAGGATGTCTTAGCTGATGAACAGTTTGGCTTTATGACAGGTGTAGGCACCAGAGAGGTAATTCTGACGTTGCGGTTGATAATGGAAGCAAAACTAAAGAAAAGTTAAAACACATTCATAGGATTTGTAGACCTGGAGAGCGTTATACAATGTAAAATGGTGCAAAATCTTCGAAAGTCTGAGAAAAATAGGGCTAAACTATAGGGAAAGACGCGTAACATAAAATATGTACATGAGTCAAGAGGAAATATAAGAGTGGATGACGAAAAACGAAGCGCTTGGATTAAAATGGATGTAAGAGAGGGGTGTAGTCTTTCACCCCTACATATAGATGAAGCAATGATGGAAATAAAAGAAAGGTTCAAGAGTGGAATTAAAGTTCATGGTAAAAGAATATCAATGATAGGATTCGTTGATGACATTGCTATCCTGAGTGAAAGTGAAGAAGAATTACATGATCAGCTGAATGGAATGAACAGTCTAATGCGTACAGAACGTGGACTGAGAGTAAATCTCAGAAAGACGAAAGTGATGAGAAGTAGCAGAAATGAGAACAGCGAGAAACTTAACATCAGGATTGGTGGTCACGAAGTACATGAAGTTAAGGATTTCTGCCACCCAGACAGCAAAATAATCAAAAATGGCTCTGAGCACTACGGGACTTAACTTTTGAGGGCATCAGTCCCCTAGAACTTAGAACTACTTAAACCTGACTAACCTAAGGAATCACACACATCCATGCCCGAGGCAGGTTTCGAACCTGCGACCGTAGCGGTCGCGCGGTTCCAGACTGTAGCGCCTAGAACTCCTCGGCCACCCCGGCCGGCAGCGAAAGTAATCGCCGGCCGCTGCTGCTCGGTCGCAGGTTCGAATCCTGCCTCGGGCATGGATGTGTGCGATGTTCTTAGGTTAGTTAAGTTTAAGTAGGTAGTTGTAAGTCTAGGGGACTGATGACCTCAGATGTTAAGTCCATAGTGCTTAGAGCCATTTGAGCAAAATAATCAGTGACGGACGGAGCCAGAAGGACATCAAAAGCAGAGTTTCACTATCAAAAATTGCATTCCTGGTTAAGAGAAGTCATAGGCCTTAATTTGAGGAACAAATTTCTGAAAATGTACTTTTGGAGTACCGACTGAATGGCGCGACCGCTACGGTCGCAGGTTCGAATCCTGCCGCGGGCATGGATGTGTGTGATGTCTTTAGGTTAGTTAGGTTTAAGTAGTTCTAAGTTCTAGGGGACTGCTGACCTCAGATGTTAAGCCCCGTAGTGCTCAGAACCATTTGAACCATTTGAAAAGATTGAATGGTTGTGAAACATGGACTGTGGGAAAAACAGAACAGAAGAGAATCGAAGCATTTGAGATGTGATGCTATAGACTAATGTCTAAGATTAGGTGGACTAATAAAGTGAGGAATGAGGGGTCCTGAGCGGAATAGGAGAGGAAAAGAATAAGTAGAAAACACTGTCAAAGATAAGAAAGAGGATGACTGGACGTCTGCGAAGATATTATGGAATGACTTCCATGCTACTAGAGGGAACTGTGGAAGGCAAAAACTGTAGAGGAAGATGGAGATTGGAATACATATAGCAAGTGCTACTCTGAGATGAAGAGGTTGCAACAGGAGAGCAATTCGTGGCGGGCCGCTTCAAACCAGTCAGAAGGCTGATGACAGAAAGAAAAAAGGATTCATACAGTCTGCGATCTTGCAGTGTTATGTTCAAACAATAATGTAAGCAATAGGTGGGAGTTACTTCATTGTGATGTGGTATAGGAAAGAAATTAGGAGAATTTACAGATCTACCGTATTTTTCAACAAAAGTATTTACGTATGGTCTTCTGTAATTCTTCATATGTTTCGTCACACATTCGCATATTTCAATTAAGAAAGCACTACGTCTTCCCACACAGAAGATTTTCTTGCATGTTGACATTCCAATGAACGACATTCGGTAACAACTGAAGTGGCGATGATGAAACTGATTCGGAAGGTGCAGTGACGAAGTAAAATCGCTGTTGAATAGATAGTTGACTGACTTTATTACTGAATTTTCGATTTATAATTTTTATTAGGTAATTATTCGATAACTCTTTAATTTTCATCTCTGGATTTATCTATACTCTCACCTGTTAGAGTGCGAGGGGAGTTACTGATGTAATCTCTACGTAAATTATGTCTGGGTATCGAATTGTAGACGGATAGTCATCACCACATAATAAATATCATTTTAATTAATACGGCTCCCAGATGTTGCAAAGACTATTTCGTTCAAAATTATTTTCTTGACCGTTTTCGCGGATGGATACACTATCTGATGAAACACAACCAGGCACCTCAATGTTACGTGGAACTGACCAGTACATGCCACTGGAAGTGGACCCGTCAGTATAAATGCAGGCGGGGAGTATTTTGATGTCTGTATAGAAGCACTAACAACAGATCGAGTCGGTCAGCAGAGTTCAACGGCTTCGAACAAGGTCTATTCATTGGATGTCACCTTACTAACAAATCCATCAGAGACATTTCAACCCCTCTAAAGCTGCCAAGTGAAAAGTTGGTGATGTGATGGTCAAGTGGAAACACGAAAGAACAACCACAGCTAAACCAGCACCAGATGGACCTAATGTACTGGTGGACCGGTTGGCTGTAAAAAATCACACAAAATCAGCCGAAGGAATCGTTCACTAGTTCCAGCTATCAGAATGATTGTGTGTAGTGAGTTAGTTGTTTGTGTGTGAAATCTTATGGGACTTAACTGCTAAGGTCATCAGTCCCTAAGCTTACACACTATTTAACCTAAATTATCCTTGCCCGAGGGAGGACTCGAACCACCGCCGGGACCACCCGCACAGTCCATGACTGCAGCGCCCCAGACCGCTCGGCTAATCCCACGCGCCATAGTGAGTTAGAAATAACGGGCTGCAATGGTCGAGTGGCTCATCATAAACCGCAAGTTTTTGTAGCATTGCTAAGTGACACTTAAGATGGCAAAAAGAGCGAAGCCACTGGACAGTGAATGACTGGAAACGATTGATTTGGAATGATGACTCACGTTACCACCTGTGTCAATACGATGGAAGGCTTTGGGATTGGCGAATGGCCTGGAGAACGCTACCTACCATCATGTGCAGTGCCAACAGTGAAGTACGGAGTTGATAGTGTTACGGTATGTGCTTTTCGTTGTTAGGGTGTTGTGAGAGGGCCATATTTACGCGCAGGATACGTAGACTGTAGCGACCGGCACCGCAAAAAGTTAATATAATTCTATCTTTGTATTAACATTGAAGGTCAGTAACAGTGAAAGTAAAAGATATAACGTCACTATTTTGTATGCACTTATTCGACTTAATTTTTCAGTGGACATCTCGTAAGAATTAAGTCAGCATTCGCTTCTCAAGTTCCTTGCCCCTTTCGTCAAATTTCCTGTGACGGCGAATCAATCGCGTGAGACTTCAGGACGTGGCTCTTTCGCAGCACTTTCATTTCCTTACAGTTTTGATACTTATTTCACTGCAATGTATAAGATCACGCTCTACCAGTGTCAATATCGGTACTACCTATTCCGCAACCTCTTTGCTTAGTTACTGTGTCAGAATGAAGTCTTTGGAGAGTCGTTTTTCTCTTATTTTATCTTATCCAATAGCACTGGTTTGAGGGTTTCAAGCATGTGGCTTCCTTGTTCGAAGAGATTTATCCACTACTATTCTACTTCCAGTTCTGTGCTGGTCTGGTCTGGTCCGTTTCCTGAGTTGGAGAGGTAGTGTGGAGGATGAAGTTCAGGCCGGAGACTGTTCTGTAATGTTACGGGGATGCTTTTTGTAGAAGGAATTGTGTACGATCACCCAGGTTCCCGCGAACATGAACAAGGATGATTACAGCAGCATTTATCGGCAACCATGAATTATTCTCTCTTCCACATATTCGTGAGAACACTGCCGTATTCCAAGATGACAAGACTACGTTCACTGGGTTAGGCGGATAGGTTCCTAGTATAAGGAATAGTCAGGCATCGAAAACACCTTGAATGGTGCGTTAAGTCAAATGATCTTAATTAATAGAAAGTGACTGGAACTGTCTTGGACAGCAGGTGAAACGTAACTATCAGAACATTCTTGCTGTTTGATAGCTCTATGGAAACTAATCATCAACGAGTGGCCGGATATATGTGAAGAAAATTGTTGATACTCAGCCTCAATGAATTTTGTCCATTGCCAAGGCTACAGGGGATGGTTTCCGTGTCATGTCTCCTTGGGGTGGTTGATTACTCTTGTCAACAGCGTTTTTGTCGCAAAGAATGTGCATGGTGTTCTCAGCTAAGTCATGGCTACTGAATTCGGAAATGAAATCTCTTTTTGGTTATCGTACGGCATGTTGGTTACTTTGGTACTGCTTACTTAATTTGCATTTATTTACTTTTTTTGGATGTAATTGTTTGCATACAATTGAAGTACATACAAGAAACTCCAGACATGAACCTCAGTTCCGAAATACACCGTGAGGATACGAAGGAGGCCGATGAATCATGCTCACATTTCATTACCTTGTGTTGTGTTTGTTGATTCAGCCTCAGCAGTGAGGCAGCTCTGACCAAGCGAAGTGCGTTGCTGTTGCTTCACGAAGATTTGATTTTGTTTGAATTCAGAAGAAGAAATGCCTCATCCCTGTACAAATAACCCAATTTTTTTCTGTTACATCTGTGGTGAGGTAACACTGAAATCGCAAAAGCGAAAACTTAATCTTTCTCTGCCTCGTGATGACTGGGTGTTGTGTGATGTCCTTAGGTTAGTTAGGTTTAATTAGTTCTAAGTTCTAGGGGACTGATGACCATAGATGTTTTTAAGTCCCATCGTGCTCAGAGCCATTTGAACCATTTGAAAATTTAATCCTCTTGTAAAAAAATGCTATGATCTTTATTTTGGGTGCAGGGAAGGCGACAAAGACAAGAAATGGCGCCACGACAAACGCTGTTTGGTATGTTTACAGCCACGCTGCAATGGCTGCGCGGTTTGAGGCGCCATGTAACGGATTGCGCGGCCCCTCCCGCCGGAGGTTCGAGTCCTCCCTCGGGCGTGTGTGTGTGTGTGTGTGTGTGTGTGTGTGTGTGTGTGTGTGTGTGTTTCGTTCTTAGCATAAGTCTAAACTGTCTTAGTGAGTAAGTCTAGGGACCGATGACCTCAGCAGTTTGGTCCATTAGGAATTCACAAACAAACAAGCAAACATACGTTTACTCTTGATAGGCTGGTTAAAAGGATCACGTCACATATCCTATGGTGTCCCCATGATTTGAAGGGAGACAACGGATCACAAAACAGACTATGATTTCTGTGTGACAAAAATAAACTAACATGGAGAAGAGTTCCACCAGGACGTTTCTCAGACGGAAAAGCGTTATCAGAACAATTGGAGTACAGCAATGTTGTCCAACTACTGCTGGATCTTACGATGTGACGTTTTTGAGGTGAATTATTGCAGAAAATCAGGAAGAAAATATTATTTCATATGTTTATTCACTTTTCTTTAATCTTGTTTTGTTCATTTATAATTAATTTCTGAACTCAGACACAACCTTTTTGTTCTCCTTTTGCCAGACACATATAGGGTGTTCGGATGTTCCCGTTACGAACTTGTAGAACTTATAGAGTGGAGTCAGTACATAATATTTTGAATAGAAACCCATGTTCGGAGACGTAGCGTTTCCGTTCTACGACCATTTCAATTGAGATGTGTAACGCGTCCACGTGTGTAGAGGGAAAGAGAAAAGTCTCAGAGCTTCTTGTCCTGCATACTTTATCTTCCTACAGATCGTATTGGACCAGTTCTTGCTACCTGTGACACTGAATGTCTGTCATGAAGTGCGGTTTCAGCATAATGATGCACCGCCTCACTCCTCACGTGCGGTTCAGAGACATCTCAACAGATAATATGCTGTAATATGGATAGACTGAGGTGGTCCATCCGCGTATCCGCCACGATCGCCGGATTTAACTCCTATGGACTTCTTCTTGTAGGGTGGTATGCAAAATTTAATTCACGAGAGTTATGAAGAGACAGAGGAAGATCTGATGACACGTGTTCTGGCCGCTTCAACTAGAAACTGAAGAGGCACCAGGTGGAAGGAGAATGTGTACCAGAACATGCCTTCTAGGTACAATTTCTGTAACAACTTTGGAGGTCTCCACATCGAGCCGCTGTTGTATTCGTACTGTTCTATACGTACAGTATATTGGGTTCTTCTTTGTTTTGGTATACTGTTAACACGTAATGATTAAGTATTAATACAAAAAAATGTGCTTAAGTGGTCAATGTATGATTCGTTGTGTTTCGTTTGGAACAGTTACGTAATAATTGGACTTCGTGACGCCGAATTCAATTCCTCAATCAGAAGTGGATGAGTTGAATATCCGAATTGAAACCGACGTAGAATGGAAACTGTACGTTTCCGAACGTGGGTTCGTATTCTGAATATTATGTACTCACTCCCCTTTCCAAGTTTCTAGAAGCTATTAACGGGAATTTCCGAACAACCTGTACTAAGCTGTAATACATAGGTTGAAGTAAGCGTTTACAGAGACCAGTAACACGTGGAAACTAAGGTCGATACAGATATTCTGAAATTAGATCTGGATTCATGAAATAATTATTTTCCACAAGCAATGTGTTTTGTTTTTGTGACTGAAAGAAATTGTTTTGGTGGACCAGTGTTGTTTGTCTCGTGCGTTTATTTATTCCTCCAATCGAAGTGTGACGACTGAAACGCGTGGTTCGAAGCACGATCAGCGAGAGAGTCCTGCTGCAAAGAGCAGACATTCGAGACGAGCAATATTTGAAAATGGACACTTATACCACCGTCTTATTGCGTTTGTGATAATTCGTACCAGCTCTTCGCTCTCGTGCTTTCACTGTTTCACACCGGCGTTTCTTTGGATTTGGTGACGGGCGGAGGAAAGATCAGCACGTAATGGGATTAGGGTCCGGCCGCGGCGCGCCTCGCCTGCGCTGGGCCTTTCCTTCTTCCTTCCGCAGGCGGCGACCGCCGAGGGAAACAGTTAATGAACTAACTCCCGCTTCCTTTCCTTCTGTCCCAACTGTTTTCCCCGGGCGTGTCTGTCTTTCATTACCTAACCCACTCGCGCCGGCCGCTTTCATGTGGACTCCGGCCCGCCTTCAGAAGAGCAAAGACTTTATTTTCAATTTCCAGCGCCCTCGCCCTCTGTACTGACTGTATTAACAAATTTCATCACAGTGCCCCCACCGCTCGGCCGCCCGAGCGCCGTCCACGCCCCCGCAGTCCTGCAAGCCTGGCGCCCTCTTCTCTCAGCTCTCCGCTGCCCCTCCCCCCCCCCCTCTTACCTTACGGCACAGTGTCCTGTCCTTTCCTCTCCCACCCACACGGTGGTCGCCAACCCCTCCGCCATCCATTCCTCTCCCCCAACTAGCGCTGCCCTTCTGTAGCTGTTCTCCCTCTGCCTCCCCTCTTCCCACCCTCATCTCCCTCCCTCCCCTCCGCCCGGCAGTCACTCTCTCTTTCTCTCCTACCCCTCTCCCAGCTTCCCCTTAAATGGATTCCTAATATAACGCCCAACGACGACGACGACGGTGGCAGCGGTGGCAGTCGACCTATATATATATATAGAGTTGTCCTCCAATGGCTCGGAAAATTTTATTGGAACATGTTCCCTGTGCCGGTCCCTTTCAGTTGATTAGGGACGACAAACACGAATTACCATTTTATTGCCTTAGCCGAGCACTTGTGCGTGTAGAAACTGCCTTCCAGACAAAGTGGAATTAAAACGGGGACTGCCTTTGATGTTATAATATCGAGAATTGGAGGGCAGTGCCTGCGTGGGGTGAGACGCCCGGCCCAGCTCGCACACAGGGCGGTGGCGACCTCCGGGTATATTAGCTAAACTGCCAGTTACCGCCGGCCGATGTTTATTAAGACTGCAGAATCGGTCCCACTCGTACGTGCTTTATTAGCGCGCCTCGCAAATTACTTGGCTTCCCCGGGCTCAAACGAGAACTCGTCTGCTCGGCGGAGCAAATAGCTGTCGCCGTCCGCTCACTTGCGCCACAGAGGAGCCCGAGGCGGTATCTGGCCGTGTGGGGCTGCACTCGCCACACGCACGCACTCACTCACACACACACGCACACACACACACACACACACACACACACACACACACACACACACACACACACATGCAAATACGCACAAACAAATACGTTCAGAAGTATCGCAAAGGAACGAATTTCACCGAAGTTACAACGGCAAGATAAAAAGCTGTTTCTTCTGGTACAAAAATAGTCTTTTTATCAAACTTTTCTTTTCTTCTGCGGCTTCGATGCAACATCGTGCATCCTTTGCTCCGGAATCCCTGCACGCCCTACAACAGTATCGAAACGTCTTAGGTATCCTACTTAATTTTGGCAGCTTTCATTCTCATATATATATATATATATATATATATATATATATATATATATATACACTGGAACAGGCAAAGATGCTTAAACCAAAACTGTATATGATGCTGCTGCTGATGTTTTATATATATAATAAGTAATTACTAGAGTTTCTTACTTCACTCATAAGCTCAAACATAAATGATTTTTCCGAATATTTTGCGTCTAGTTTTTACAATGGAAGTTCTGTCTTCCATCTCAGAAGTACTGTTAGTGTGTAATATCAATGGAAGAATTAAAGGTTGAGTTAAAAAATACCTAAAAACAATCCTCTATGGAAGACAACCTCAATCTGGAATTATTTAAATATGCTGCGGAATAGTTACTCATAAAACTGCTGAATTTTGTAAATGCCTGTTGGAGATATAGCAACATACCAGAGGACTGTCAAACAACAGTTGTTATCCCATTCCTTTAAAGAAAGAGCTCGCAGAAACAGTGACAGTTATTAGTCTTCTGAACTCTGCACGCAAGATACACGCAAAAGTAATAAGAAACAGACTAAAGATACTTTCGGAAACGTTTCTTACTGAAGAACAGAATGGGTTTCGAATGGAAAGATGTTTCATAGACAATGTTTCTCCAATCTGCCATATTATTGAAAAAACACAAAGAATGCAATCAAGCCATTTATTGACCATGAGAAAGCTTTTGATAAAGTTAACAGAGTTCATGGGAAATTTTAGAAAAGAACGGTATATCCCAGTACCTAATACTTGTAATTCAAACTATGTATATACACAATAAAATGAAAGCACAGAGACGAAGTCAGTTTGCGAGAAACACCTTTCAGGCAGTGAGACAAGTGTGTCTTTATCACCCACATTACTTAATACATACGCGACGTCATAAAGACAAGGCAAAATAAAGCAATGCTTCATTTTAAGATTAATAATAAAGTTATAAATACACTCCTGTTTGCAGATGATTAAAAAATCTTAGCGGATTCTGAAGACAAATTACTGAGAGCGGTTTGGTGCTTGCTCAAAGTAGCAAATCATTATAATATGACAATATCTAAAGGTAAAAAAAAGATAATGACATCTCAGGTAAGGATCATTTACAAACTAAAATAATAATTCAAGACAAGCAGCTAGAACAAATAAATACATTTAAACACGTGGGATGTGAGGTATTATATACCCCACACACAGTGATCAAGAATACACATTGCAAAAATTCCAACAGTTGGTAGCTACCATAAATCGCTTTCTTCTCAGAAAAGTTAAGTAAGAGACAGTACTAAAATGTTGTAATGTGATGGCAGTGCCCGTTCTAATGTATGGGTCAGAGACTTGGACTCTAACCGCCAGTCAAAGGAGGAGGACTGAGGAACCAGAGATGAGACTTCAAAGACCGCTAGCATGTTGCAAACTCAGATCGGATGAAAAACAGTGAAATGAGGAAAGAACTGGGTGTCAAAAGCTTACTTCAGAAAATGGAGAAGTACAGAGAGAAATGCCATGAACACATTCAACAGATGTCAGAAGGACGTACATCTCAATTAACAATCAAATTAACACCTCAAGGGAAAAGCAGTATTAGGCGTCCTAAGAAGAGATGGAAAGAGCAGCTGTGTTCCACTTGACACTGGAACAGACAAGGATGCTTAAACCAAAACTGGATATGATGCTGATGATGATGCAAAATAAATACAAAGTGATTTGTTTGAATTTTCGGTACCAGGATGATATATTCAAGTTATAGATAACACAGCACAAATGAGGAGACTGATACCCAATGGAGCGTACTCTTGTAGATTAAGGAACATTACTGTTACATAATCTTTCTTCCAAAAATTTCACTTTCCCGAGCATTTCTGTTACACTTTCGTACGGTCTGTACAGACTGTTAGTCCACCTCTGTAGTTGGCACAGATACGGGGCACGGGTTGGATTCCCGGTACTAGAAGGAGTTTTCCTTGTAGGGAGACCAGTTACGGGGTGCTCTCAGCTCGTGAAGCCATTTAAGGAGCTACGTTACTGATTAGTAGCAGCTTCGCGGTCTGGGAAGTCGCCAAGTTGTCGGGGGAGCGGTGTGCTGACCACATGCCCCTAAATACCGCATCCGTATGAGCCTGCAAGAGCAGAGAATGACTCGTACACATCCCTTGGACCTTCACGGCCTTGAGGAGGAGCACGTGTACAGTTATGCTGACAGAACGAAAACAAGTGCTCCTCAAGTATAACAGTAAGGAAACATCAGAAAGTAAGCAATACATCCATGAAATCGGGAAACTAGTGACGAAAACTGTCAAAAAAACCAAGAGGAAATACATGAAGGAACAAGTATACTCCATCGAAGACCATTTTCGCAACTACAACACGGAAGATATCTACAGGACTTTTGCAGGATTAATCCGAAGACATATCCCTCAAAATTTACGTTTCAGAAAATCAGAGGAAAAGCTAGCACTGATCAAGGAGGAAAGCCGTCGGAAACTGAAAAGAAATTATTCTGAATTCCTGAAATGTCCAGAACCACAGTTAAGATTTCCTAAGGAAATCTCCACTTGCACCCACACCGAATCTTTACCTCCTTCGAAAGAAAAGACTCACGGGCATATTCTCAAACTCAAAAATAACAGAACTTTGGGAGAAGATGCTATCACTACTGAACGGCTGAAAAATTTGAAACAAATTCCCTCACAGAACTGACACAACTCGTGAAAGAGGTTCGACAAACAGAAAAATTTCCCGAACACTGAAAATACGCCGTAATTTACCAACTACAAAAAAGGCGACGAAATGAACTTAAATAACTGTCGAAGAAATCGTTTTTGCAAGTTACATACAAAGTTCTGTCAACATGCGTCCAACAAAGAGTTTAGGAGTAAAATTGGAAATTTCTGGTAAGACCTTATGGGACCAAACTGCTGAGGTCATCGATCCCTAAGCATACCCACTACTTAATCTAACTTAAACTTACGCTAAGGACAACATACACACGCATGACGGGGGCAGCCGCTCGGACCGTGACAAGCAGCCTCAGACCGCGCCGCTACCCCCTTTGGTAGTAACTCTCTCATCAAACTGGCGAACACCAAACTGGCTCTCGCACTGGTCGTAACTGTGTAGAACAAGTATTGAGTTCAAAAACAACATTGAATTACAAAGAGTTCAGGAACAGCATGATCATATGCTCCGTTGTGGATTCCAGTAATACGTATGATTCAATCGATCCGCAAATCCTTCTTTTTTTCCATCTTCTAAGGTCAAGAGCTCGACGCGAAAACTTTAATATCATCAAACAAACACTCACCAGTACACTCTCCAAAGAAAAACTCGTGGGTGAGGTGTCAGAACCGTTCCTGATCAGACACTATGTTTGGCAGGGCGACCGTCAGTCTTTTACTCTGGTTTTGGCCAATGTCATCTGAGATTGAGCAAAATAACTCAAAAAACTAAACTATTCGATAACCATACGACTTTGAAAATCTAAAAATGATATACAAAGTTCTTGCTTAGCTGTAGTAGATGATCTGGCAATAACGGCAGATGACAGCAATTAAACCGATAGAAATTCTCAAGCAATGAGCTAGAAGAATTGACCTCTAAATATCCTTCCAAAAAAACCATGTACATTTGCTCTAAACATCCCAATCAAAAACTGATCAGAAAATACGGACATATCGAGAGAGTTTCATACTTAAGCTACTTAGGCGAAATCGTTGAATCTACAGAAAGAAAGCAAATGGCACAGAAAGAACTGATCCGATAACTTAGGAGACCTTAGCGTAAAATTAATATCTTCAGTAAAAAAAAATGTAAGTCCATACATATGAAAATCAGACATCAAAATTCAGTTATCAAGCCTGAAATCTTTTACGCTAGCGAAACGGTTACACTCCACAGTAAAGATTATCTCGAAGATATCCTAAAAGAACAAAGTAAAATTGAAAGAAACAAACTCGGTCCCAAGAGTACAGAAGCGGAATCAGACAACAATTCTGAAAAAATCTCGCAGTAGACGTTAGAAAAAAAAGAATCAAATATTATGTGCATATACACAGGCTTCCATCAACAAGACTCCCTCACCAAATTGTGACGTACATCGAACAACTCAAAACCGCACCATGCATCCAGCACGTCAAAAAGGAAACAGAAAAGGCTCATAGAAATGATCACAGAAACTTATGCAGACCAAAAATTAGCAATTGGTAAGTACAACCACAGAGTGAAGTCACCGCCAGGTCAGGGACAAAGTGGACTGAAGAAAGAAAACGAATCCACGGTACTATAATTCAGACAAATCACTATGAATTTACTTTTACAGTATTATTTGCACACGCCGCGCGGTCTTGGGCGCCTTGACACGGTTCGTGCGGCTGCCCCCATCGGAGGTAAGAGTCCTCCCCCGGGTATGGGTGTGTGTCTGTGTTGTCCTTAGCATAAGTTAGTTTAAATTAGATTAAATAGTGTTCAAGCCTCAGGACCGATGATTTCAGCAGTCCAGTCCCATAGGAACTTACCATAAATTTCCAGATGTATTATTTGTACAAATAGGATTCTCTGCGTAATAATGTCATATGCATAAACAGCTATTAATGTTTGTTATTTACTTTTCCTCAGTACAACATAAAATTATATATATTTGAAATAATTACTTCTCTTATATAAAATTTATTTATGCAGCTTTTACTATTATTACGAGTATGCAAAAAACTTGAAACAAAATATCTCATTTGTAGTCAACTCAAATAAATCTTCTTATTTCACTACCTTTATATATTAGCCACGTCCCTGAATGGCAGTGTTTTTTGTTGAGACATACAGTGTTTCAAGACATACAGTGTGTGACTTTGAGGGCTAACAGATGCTCTGGGAGGACATTTGAAGTGTGGTGTTTCTTGGTGTTAGATGTTCCGCGATGGAAGTGAACAATTTGTGAAAAAAGTAATATATCAATCAAAAATATAACTACTACTTTAAAATCACCAGTTCCACCTGATGCATAAAAATAATAATAATAATAAAAAATTCAGTCGATTAATGGAATACAACAATCATCGAATATTTGCTCGCATTGCTATCTTCCGCAGTAGTTGTTATAGTCATTTGTTAGGTTTCCCAACGTATGCTTACTGCAACTAAAGAATATTTTTCACCAGGCGCATTTCGCTTTTGTTTATAAAATACATTCTGTAGTCATTGTGGAGTATGGGCATATATTATGTCACTCCAGTTGCGAATTTACAGATTAAAACAGTTTTTCTGTTTTTATTCACGGTGTTTTTGCTTCTTGTTTACACATTCTTGGAACTACTTCTTTTGTCTTCGATGTTAGTAGGGGATGAAGTCGAAAGAAACTTGGTTTCGCACACACTTGCGGCAATCTCTCGCTTTTTTAACCCAATTTTCTATTTTCCTGCGTCGATTTAATACCTAAAATACACACAGATTCTAGATACTTCCGCCCTCCTCTCATACACTATGTGATCAAAAGTATCCGGACACCTGGCTGAAAATGACTTACAACTTCGTGGCGCCCTCCATCGGTAATGCTGGAATTCAGTACGATGTTGGCCCACCGTTAGCCTTTATGACAGCTTCCACTCTCGCAGGCATACGTTCAGTCAGGTGCTGGAAGGTTTCTTGGGGAATGGCTGCCCATTCCTCACGGAGTGCTGCAATGAGGAGAGGATCGATGTCGGTCGGTGAGGCCTGGCAGGAAGTCGGCGTTCTGAAATATCCCAAAGGTGTTCTGTAGGACTCACGTCAGGACTCTGCGCAGGCCAGTCCATTACAAGGATGTTATTGTCGTGTAACCACTCCGCCACAGGCCGTGCATTATGAACAGATGCTCGATCGTGTTGAAAGATGCAGTCGCCATCCCCGAATTGCCCTTCAACAGTGGGAAGAAAGAAGGTGCTTAAAACATCAATGTACACTTGTGCTGTGATAGTGCCACGCAAAACAACGAGGGATGCAATCCCCCTCCATGAAAAACACGACCACACCATACAGCACACGCTGGCAGATGACGTTCACCGGGCATTCGCCATACCCACACCCTGCCATCGGATCGCCATATTGCGTACCGTGATTCGTCACTCCACACAACGTTTTCCCACTGTTCAATCGTCCAATGTTTACGCTCCTTACACCAAACAAGGCGCCGTTTGGCATTTACCGGCGTGATGTGTGGCTTTTGAGCAGCCCCTCGACCTTGAAATCCAATTTTTCTCACCTCCCGTTTAACTTTCATAGCACTTGCAGTGGATACTGATGTAATTTGGAATTCCTGTGTGATGATTTGGATAAATGTCTACGTATTGCACATTACGACCCTCTTCAGTTGTCGGCGGTCTTTGTCATTCAACAGACGAAGTCAACCTGTACACTTTTGCGATGTACGTGTCCCTTCACGTTTCCACTTCACTACCACATTGGAAACAGTGGACCTAGGGATGTTTAGGAGTGTGGAAATCCCACGTACAGACGTATGACACAAGTGACACCCAATCACCTGACCACCTTCTAAGTCCGTGAGTTCCGCCGAGGGCCACATCCTGCTCTCTCACAATGTCTTATGACTACTGAGGTCGCTGATATGAAGTACCTGGCAGTAGGTGGCAGCACAATGCACCTAATACGAAAAACGTATGTTTTTGGGTCTGTCCGGATACTTTTGACCACACAGTGTATCATGTAGACAACTTGTATTATAATACACCGATAACAGAAACAATTAACTTCACAGAAGAAAATCTTAAAATACACATGAATACATCAAAGAGACAGTCAAGCTACTGGAACTATTAACAGAACTGAACTAGTTCCAGTTGAATAATAAATTCTATTTACAAATTTAAGTATTACCAGTGGAATCCCCGGAATCTAGAACCGCAGGAAAAACATTTATTAACCTTGTAGAATAAGTCATATTTAACAAAACGGTGTTAGATAGGTACAACGTCATGTTCTTTATTAAATATTTGGATGACATTCTGTGTCTGATAATGAACCGAGAGTAAAATTTGTTACTTGCAAACATACATTCTACTCGTGAAGAGATAAACTTTATGATAGAAAAAAAGAAATATAGATAAATTTCTTGGACATTACCACAAAGATTCAGAACAGTGTACACATATTTGACGTATACAAAACCCGCAAAATATATAATGAAACACCAGACATGCCACCCAAACGTGAGGCTGATTAGCTTATAATGCGTAGACTCGGAAATCATATCTCGCGTCATAGCGGTAAGATTAAAATAAATCCTAGCCGTCATCCAGGGTAGGTACAGACGTATAGCGTACCCAGAAAAACTATCACACATGGGATATGTTCCTTAAGAGACGTGGCCTTCTTCTGTTGGCAGCATTGATTTAGAGAAAGACTTCGATAAAGTCGACCATAACTATATACGGAGTGTGTTGCAGCATTTCAGATGTACCGCTGCCAAATGGTGACCAAAGTGCAAATAAATGGACGTCTTACGGAAGCATTTCCAATGCAGCGGTCTGTCAGGCATGGTTGCCATGTATCAGTGTTACTGTTCGTCATCTCTTTAGAACTCTGCACCTACAGACCAAGACGGCATGACTGTTCACCATCACCATTAATGCCGTTACCATAAACTTAAGAAAATCCAAGACATCGTAAAATCTCTCTGGCATATTGAACGTTTTTACAAGATATCACGGGGCTCTTGTGGTTCAATGAAAGCACGTCCCTTTGCCGAATGGTTGAAATGGAAGCGATGGGTGTGAAACTAGGGAAAGACATACAAGATCAAAGTGACGTTAATTCAAAAGAAATGGTTGAAAAAGTAAAAGGTGTTCTGATAGCGAATAGTACGAGGAAATAAAATATCATTCAAAGGTTAGCACACTGCCCATATCGAAATACGGTATGTTGCACAAGTCATGCCCATCAATAGAAATTATATAGTACAAATAAAAAAAGTACTTAAGTTGGTTAATTTATGTTGTTTCTTATAGCCAGGAGTCGAAGAAGATGACCTTTTCGCGAAGAATCTGCTATCTACTCAACTGTCAGCAAGTCGCTCGGATTTGCTAAAAACTGAATAGGGTTATCGCAGTAGAAACGTAGGTTGAAAACTGATATGAGCAACTGTTTCTCGAGCCTCGCAACCCATAGCGTAAATATTAGACAAGACTCCTAATGAAAGACTACAAACACAATAGTCGGAAACATTAAGAAGAAGACTCTGTATACTCCAGCATACGTTAAGACTTTCACTGGAAGACAGTACGGGCAAATCCATCAGCTCACAGACACGTTCAGCACCATACATGATTGTAAATGGTCTAATCCCAAAGCTACTGCGTCACCGCAAGCCGGCCTAAGTGGCCGTGCGGTTCTAGGCGCTGCAGTCTGGAACCGCGAGACCGCTACGGTCGCAGGTTCGAATCCTGCCTCGGGGATGGATGTGTGTGATGTCCTTAGGTTAGTTAGGTTTAATTAGTTCTAAGTTCTAGGGGACTAATGACCTCAGAAGTTGAGTCCCATAGTGCTCAGAGCCATTTGAACCATTCGTCACCGCAACTTAAAACTGGTAAACCATTCGTACTGCCAGCACTGCGGTGTGGTTGACACACACATGCACCAAACGAAATACCTCTCGATGTTGTATAACGCATCTTTCGTTGTTGTTGTTGTTGACCGTCCTACAATATTCTCGTGATCCTATGACAAGAAAAGCACAGCTCTTTTATTAATCCAACCTGGGAAGGGTATCAGGCCGACGACCAAGTACTCTTAGGAACGATCGGTCTAATAGATGTTTTGGTACCCATTTATTTCGTGGGTGGTGAAGTACATATCCTTAAGATTTCTCCAAATGAATCCGAACACGACGTTTGATTTAGCTTGCTCCATATGTTTATTGCCAGCTATTTTATTGTGCTTACCAGCGATAGTGCAGAACATCTGAACTAGATATGTCTTACCCTATGTATGCATTAAAAACTACATCCAGTGCGAACTCCATGTGGAAATCATAGTAATCTGCCAATTTCGTACTTTTGAAATGAGGTTTCGCAAAATAACGAAGGAACAGCACACTGATGGACGATTACTCACTTGCGAAGTAAAGATTATAATAACGACTCTTTACTGGGAAATACCCTCAGTGTTTAGAGAGACTGGTAATGAATAAGTTTTGTATCTTTTTTTACCGATTGGCTGCATTCTGTGTCCATAAATTGCAGTTCCTATTGAGGCTGTGCCAGTACTCTCCGCCGTGGGATGTGTCTCGTGATCAATATGGCTCCGTCGGCTACTTACTGATGGCCACTATCTACTGAATGTGGGTGAATGATTGACATCTGCTACCTTGTGCGACAGAGATAGACGATCTCCACTTCGTCACTTGCTCTCTCTCCAGTGGGTGCATCGTATGTTGTGAACACTGGTAATCACCACAAGTTCCTTGTTGCGATCTGGCGCGTATTATCGTGGCTGGAGATTGTAGTGCAGGCGGGAGGTTCCTTGTGTATCATGACAGACGGCATCAGTCCACGTTCAGCCTGCTACCTGGTAACTCGAACATGGACACAACGAGGATTAAACGTACATTTTGTTAGTTTTTTTAAGTACATTTCCCCTACCATAGTCTGCGTTTTGTGAATATGATTGTTTCCGTTATTGTGATTTACATGCTTACTATATTCGATTAGTGGCTGGCTTCTCTAAGACAAACATGTAGTGATGAGTTCCTAGTAAATTAGGTACATATTTGTTGCAGAGTGCTAGTTGTTTAAAGCGATAACGGTGTATTTGTTAAAATATTACACGATGCTAATAGTTTACCATGGACATAGGTTTATTTGTTTAACTACTACATGGTGCTAATTGTTCCGTTACGTATTTATATATATGTTAGACTGGATGTGTGGGTATTCGGAGGAAATCGGTAAAATTGTAGACAAATACGATGGAAGGTTGGAGTGCTTATAGAAAAATGCCACGACTTGATTAATTTGTATTAAATCAGCAGCCCCCAAGTCACTCAATATAACGTCAAAGGGTCTTAGGTTATAAATTACGTTTCTATTTCCCACCATTTTGCAGAAGATGCCATGGATTAGTAAATTATAATAATCCAGCCTCACCCCAGCTTCACAATGTGATGTCAAAGTGTGTTATGTCATAACTTATGTTACTACTATCCACCATTTTGCAGAATACGCCATAATGTCATTAAATTATAGTAAGTTGGTCACATACTGTATTGTCAAAGTTTCTTACCGTGTAAATTGTGACTATATTTGCTGGCATTTTTTATGCAGCATATCCCTGCTACTAAGGGGAAAAGACCACCAATGATAATGCTCATGCAACTACTCTAGTGGTAAGAGGAGAGGAGGGAACTTGAGTAGTATTGATCTAGAGAGGGAAAGAGAGAAGAGGAGGGGTTTTCCACCATCAGATCAGTGACCACTGAATATGACGATGTTCACACCCTTCCAATCCTCATAATAGTACCGCACACGAATAACATTAATGCTTTCCAGTGGCCGTTCTACCATTTATAGAGAATTGTAACTGTAATTATTTACTTACTTGCTGATTATGTGTATATTTACGAAATTAAATTGACATCTCACCGTGTCTCCCGGATGCTTCACTTTTTCTGTCTGTCAGTGTACAGATATCTGTACTGCAGTCTGTAAAGAGCATCGTTGAACGAACAAAAATTCGTGTGGCAGAAATATCTAGCGTAGCACTTCGAACTAGCAGGTAGCCAGACAAGAGTCATTTCTCCCATGATGCTCTTTGCATGCATTCAGCCAAACAGATGCCTTGCCGCAAGAGTTTGATGTAAGTCAGGTAAATTTCTGCAGTTAGTCTTTTGGTAGTTTACTGCCTGATGCATAATGAATCGTTCGTTGTCCTGCCTTCGTTCAGCGTGCTGTTTGCGTTCAACTTACTACTACTGGTGGCTCCTGACTGTAGCGCCTAGAACCGCACGGCCACTCTGGCCGGCATGCAACAACACTTCAGCAGAAAGGTCGACAACGTTCCATCAACTGCCAACACCTTTCGGCGATGGTATGCGCAGTTTAAAGCTTCATGATACCTCTGCAAGAGGAAATCAACGGATCGGTCATCAGTTAGTGAAGGAACTGTTGACCGAAGAGCATGCGATTTTTTTAAAGTGGGGTAATGTGAAATATTTAATGTTAAGCCTTCTCTACCAACAGACCTATCAGAGCTGTTAGCTCTCAACAAAAATGCTTTTGAACAGATTGATAGGAACATGCAGCACCAAACGTTGGAAGAATTTCGTTATCGACTTGATATCTTCAGAATTAGTAGGTGGGGCACATGTGGAGCGCTTTAAGGTATCAAAAAAAGCTTTTTGAGTTTTTCTGTGATTGTTTGAAGCCCTGTGACAACATGTCAAATAATATACAGTAAATCTTTGAAGTCGCTCCAGTCATTAATAATGAACTTCTACTGTATGTACAAGCCCTCTCTCTATTCGTAGCACGTTAGTCTAACTCGTGGAAATCATTATTTGCAAATACTTTCCTGAAAGTAAACTATTTTGCCTTTTTTGTGTTTCATTTAATGGGCTCCCATTTTGCTGATTAATAACCCTGAATGTGTTCTTGTTTGTCCTGTAAAAGATATTTGAATGAACAGAATTTCTAACAAAACCTATGTCCATATAACTGCTGTCTTCCGAGATTTCCTGCGATTCTATGCTCCCATTCTCCGTTTAGCTGCGTCAGTCTCTACCTTCCGCAGCACTGGCACTTTCTTTTTTTTCATATTAATTGATTTTTCAGGAATGAAATGTGAGTCGTCTAAGAGGAAAAACGATGTCAACAGCAGCAGTACAGTCATCACTTCTACAGATCGTCTCTTATCAAATAATTAGTTAACAGCCCCCTATTTGTACTCAGGAGAATTATTCTATCTGCGTGCTTCAGAAATGTTCATAGGTGACGCAAATTGCATCACCGATATGTCACAAATGGATCCTATAAGGAAGAGACTGTTTGCACTAGAAGATCTTAGCTGCAACTTTTATAATTCATTTCCTGGTATAAACAGACAGACATCATTAATAGACTGTGTTTAGTTGCGTTTTTGTGTGTGTGTGTGTAAAGGTTAACTTTTGTCGCCATACTACGCGGAATGTCCATAAAGTTCCGATAACATGTCAAAAATCATAACAAGCAAACTATTACAGGTGAAGAATGGTGGTTTGTTGTAAAACGATGGACTGCGTGCGACGAGTGGGGTACACACTGAAATTCTGGTGTAACAGGAGTAAATTTGAGTACTGGCAAACATTTTACAAGAAACTACAGTGATCTGTCTCTAATGGTTTCCAAGTTTTGATTTTTTTTTTTTTAATGACTGTGGGACTTTATATACACACTGTATTGTCAGAGGCATAATTAAATGGAGCTCCTGGGAAAACGGTTCCAAGCACATTCAGTTTGAAATATTGGACAACAGTTACCTTTCACAGCATATCGATACTTGAATGATACTGGAAGAAGGAACGACTTCGTCTGGCACAAATAACATCCAGTCATCAGACGATTGTTTGCCTTGTCTAGCATTTTCCATCTAATTGTCTGAGATGGACATCATAAAGGTTGTTCTTAAATGATAGTAATTTCTCTCATACAACTTAATACGCGGTGTGCTTGCTTGCAAAACTGAAAGGCGAGCCAGACTCAGATGGAATCCATGTGGCGAATTGAAGACCATCAGCGTGATACATTGGACCCGATACTGGCTCCAGCTACTCACAGAGTTCCAGTGTGAGCTCTAATTAATGTATGCCAGCAAAACTTAGCAGACATTCGAATGCGTTAGTGTGGAACAATTGGTTCCAGTTTTGCCCCCCAGGAGCCAATATGGCACTGTGAATGCAAGAAAGGTGTATAGAATTTTTTCCATATGTAATGGACAGTAGTGGGGAAAGGAGAACCTGAGCCACTTTGTTTGGGGGTTGCATACATTCAGGGGCAAATTATCCCCTTGTCCCTCCCCTTAACCTGTTGTTATGCTGATTGATTTATGACTCGCTGAAGGTTGATTTATAGCCCCTAGGAATAATCTGTCCTTCTGAGAAACCCCCCAACCCTCTCCAATCCCTTTCCCTCCTGCATGCCTCTGGGAAATCCCTAACCTTCCCATCTTCCCCCTTACTGATACGAGAACACTTTTGATATCAAATCAATTGACTAATTAAGTAAAATGATCAATTAATTACGCCTTCCCCTCTAGGAAATACTCAGTCCTTGCCTCCCCTCCTTCAATTCTCCCCTCCATTCCACCATCTGAAAAATTAGTGGGAAAAAGACTCATTTCGTGCTGAACTGCTGGAAAGGAGGGATGTCATGACAAGAATTCAAATCCACATAAACTTATATGATAATACATTGTTCTATCCAATTTGTATCTTCTTTATTTAGAGGTCTTGTGGGAGACATGGCTCCTCCACTTAGGTAGACCTCATGTCTGCATCACCTACCTCCACTTTCGGTGACATAATAATTGTAAGCACCAAGGATGGAATCTAGTGCGATATATTAGCTGTCATTTTGGGTCAGCCGCACATGTGTCTCATGCCGGGCACCAGACAGAATGCTGATCATGCACATCTGCACACCACAGGGGTCGGATCACTACAGATGGTTCAAAAATGGCTCTGAGCACTATGGGACTTGTCTTCTGAGGTCATCAGTCCCCTAGGACTTAGAACTACTTAAACCTAACTAACCTAAGGACATTACACACATCCACGCCCGAGGGAGGATTCGAACCCGCGACTGTAGCTGTCCTGCGGTTCCAGACTGTAGCGCCTAGAACTGCTCGGCCACTCTGGCCAGCCCACTACAGATGCCCTTGTTACATGTGCTGCTAGGTGGCAGCAGTGTTCCAGTTGACTCCCACCCCAAAACTGCTTAATCTGTTTTGAACAGTTGGACAAGAAAGATCTCACTCTGGAGCATTCGTGTGATGATGAAAAAAAAAAATTAGACGTGTTATACTATGCATCTTGCTGGCTGTATTAACCCAGTTTATAACTATGTTACTGCAGTGTCTCAATATGTAGTGTCCTCATGGGAAGATACTATCACTATGTGGGAAAATCCTGTCATAATGTTTTCAATTGAGGAGATGTTGATGTTTGACAGAGAGGAGTTTAATAAGTGTATTACCTCTAAGCATACAGCTGCAAACTGCATCCATAGCCAATACAAGGAATGTGAGGAGGTGATAATGTGTGAGAGTGGGGTGAATATTTTTCAGCAAATAACAGCGATGCAGCGGAATGGGCTGAAGACACATTTTGCAACTCATAGAAACTGCTACCTGTAATGGAGCTGTTCATGGTTTTTGAAATGGCCACTTAATCCACAGTGCTGAAGACAACTTCATCCTATTCCACTAAACCAGACAAAATGAACCAGAGATGTTCACCTTGGTGTATGGATCTCGACAGAGCTAGTTCACAAAATTGTCACAGAGGGTACTTGTAACAGGTGTCTTTTTCCCCTACCATCTCCCTAAAGAACCAATAAGAATACTACATCCACCATCTCCCCCACCTGCAAATTGGTGGCAGCCAATTGGCGTGCATGAACACTACATCTGGTCATGTAAACATGACATCAGGGGTATGTAAGATGGATATGTTCTCAGTTGCAGTCAGTTAGTGGAAGAACCATGAAGCATCAACAGCAGCCAACATTCACATCCACCTCCATCTTGCAGGAGAAGTGTAAAAGTAAGTACATGTGGTTTAGGTACATGTCCTTGATCCTCCATGGCTTTGGTTGGGGATTCTCATTGTTTCTTTTTCTCCTTTGTTCAGCCGCCATCAGCATCTCCAGACTGGCAGTGTCCTCCCATGTATCTGGACCAGCATCAGCCATAGGTTTATTAAGACCTACAGCAATCTCCGGCCTGTCAGAGCCAGCAATGGCAGCAGCACTGTGGGATTGTGTAGCACACCTGACCAGCATGTTGAAGCAGGACAACAAGCTGCTATTATTCATCCCACTCATTGATTTGTGTAATGAAAACACCCAGACAGTCCCTGACATTCGGAATAATTGTGCTCACGACCCAACGCCACACCGTGCTGATCGGTACTGGTATTCGACATACGCACCATCCCAGAACATTCCAGTGTTACTGAAAGGACAATGTTGATGTGGTGGATGGGAAGCTGCCAGTTCCTCTCAGTGCTCTATTGCTTTTCGCTTCAACTTATAATTTAACCACTAGTGGTTCAAAGCATTTAAATATCAGAATAGAAACATCAATGTACAGCAACTAGCATGTTATGGTAGCACTTGAAAATGCACTGAGAAGTGTTAAAGTGCAGTTTATGGAGTTGGACTGGGATGAACTGCGCTGTCCTGGCTCTATCTTTAACATCATTGTATGACAGTGTGACACTCATAGTGAGATCTGGAATTCGGTACATTTATCTACAGCACTCCACCATTACAAACTTGTTCAGTTGATGGATAGCGCTATACCTGGTGTTGGACAGACTGAGCTATAGGCTGCTGTATGTTGAAATTGTGTATATCTCTGTATTGTGTATATCTCTGTATGTATAGTGTGTGTGGAAATGATTTAGAACACTGTGTCAGTACGGTGTCAAAAGAAGAAGATGAAGGAACACTCATCAGTTTGAATGAAATACACACTGAGTTCTGTGCATACAAGAAAGCTTTAGTTACTAAATTCTGTACAGGTATGAAGATAAAGAAAGAACCAGATGATTTTATTTATGTAGTGCATCCTGTATATGACTACTGAATAAAAACATGTATACTATTGCCAAATGTGTTTTTATTTTGTCATACGTCTCATAATAATGTTACTGCTACCAGTATTTGCACTGCAATTTCTAGAATACCACAGCAGCCCCAAGCTGTCTGAATCACCTCATCACCACTGTCAATGTCTTCAGTCATTGTTAAACTGAATGACAAATGAAACTTTTCAGGTGTATATGTTTTATGTACTTAGTTTATGACATATTCCCTACAAAACCCCACTGCACTCCAATATCTGATGTAGTCAGTATCATGGCAGGTTGAGTGAAGCATCGGGATTTTGTTGTAAGTGATTGGTCCTTTGGTGCTGTGGAATAAGGCCAGACAAAGAAGAAGAAGAAAAGTATAATCCTACCTGATAACGTACAAGCGCAAGACAAATGTTCTGAAGTCATTGTTAACACACCCAGATGGAGTCCACTTTGAGCATTTATGTGTATTTTCAAAAACTCTGTTTCAGCCCAAATACCAGTTACTGCAAAAGATGCTCCATGGATTCGATGGTGTCACATCACAACATTCAGTCAAAGCAGTCAATACCTCCACCAAAAAAAGTGAAGTCAAACACCGTGCTCATATTTGACAATGTCGCTGTGGACGAAACAGGATCAAATTCTACGATATGTCAGTTTTGGTCCTCATATGGTTGTTGACGTATTTTATTTGAGTCAAACATATATCAGAATCCTGAAACAGTTGGCGCAGGATAATGTAAATCTCATTATAGCTTTGAAAGAAGGCAATTGGAAGGTAAAACACGTTTACTTTGCACAAGAGGGAATTGACAAGTGATTCAATAATTATGTAAAGATATGCACAGATTGCTGGAATCACACACAGTACAAGTTTCTCGTAGTTCGTGGAAACTGAATGAGAGTAGGTATAGATGGAACTTCCGAGAGTTTCTTTATATATACATATGAAAAACGTTTTGAGTACCTTAGTTTACATCACACCGTGGACAAGTTGGCATGTATGTCAGGCACTCAGCCCAAGAGGATAGGTGAACATGGACAGAAAATGTGACTATAGATAGATGAAAAATTTCAACCTCTCAAACGTAAAGTTAGGGGCCTGGAAATGTATGCCCATACCTTTCTGAGATTGATCAAGGAATTAGATGCTACACTATAGAAACCAGAGATATACACCCACATCATTCTGATGAAGGAAGTAGACAACTTAGTTGTAAAGATTGATAAAACTGAAATGAATGTACATGATTCAACTGTAAAGGTTAATAGAATTGGATGGAATGTATAGAGGGTTCAACTTGCAAGGGAGGCCACTTAGTACACAACAACATGTCGACCAAGTATAAGGTCATCACAGCACAGAAGGCTGTTTGGGATAAGTTACAACTGCTAAGGTTAGGATGTCTGGATCAAGAACAACCACTGCAAAAACTTATAAACCAATTACTGAATCTCTTGATGCACTCTCAGCTAAATTACACAACGATGATGGCATTGCTGATTTCATTAACAATCACAGTGATGCTAGGATAGACAAAACATTCAGAATCAGTGGTGAAAAACCACACATGTTGGGTACACAGCCTAAAAGTTCAAACGAAAAAAAAAAAACAGAGATAGGAGATAAGCAGTTTCAAGGAACAACTCGTCTAATAAACTTCATTTCCCTAAATCCCATAAAAACTGTAAATTATTCACCCAAAGATCTGGAGATGTATGGTGAATTACTGCAGTTCATTGGTGTACATAGAAAGTGGGAAACCAGAGCAATGCGAAATAAAGAACCATTATAAATCCTGTATTAGATGCTCAATAAGGCATTGGTGATGGTATTGACATCCAGCATAAAACAGTCAGCAGTCGGCACACACAGATTATATACTATGACGATCCCACCGAGCTAACAGATCGACTGAGACTGCTCGTGGCATACAGCTCGTTTGAATGAGGTTGTTCAAACAATCTCTGAGCTTAGACAGAGACAGATTTAAAATCGAGTACGTATGGAGCTAGCAGCTTAAGAACTGCACAAACCAGCAATCAAAACATACCAAAACATATGTTATGATTAAAGGTTGGAATGCTTATGGCACACTGATCTTTCAGATATGTGGGAATGTTCACATGCAATTAATGGATTCAAATATCTTCAGTGGTTATTGATAAATACTCCAAATTTGCCTGAGCATTACCAGCTAAAACAAAAATGGGGAGTGATGTCATGGAAGTGTTTGAGCATTTGTTGCAGACAGGGATGAATCGATGCCCAGACAACCTCCAAACTGCTCATGGTGAAGAGTTTTACAATGGTATTTCAAGACCATGATGAAGCAGTATGGAATACATCACTACTCAACATTCACCCATGTGAAGGCGAGTATTGTGGAACATCTGAACAGAACAATAAAAGGTCAAATGTCGTTATGCTTTAATCTTCACAGTCCATACAAGTGATGGACATCCTACCAGAAATAATTGCACATCATAACTCAACCAAACATAGCACAATAAAATGAGACTAATCAATGTTCATGCTAATTGACTCACAGATATGGTATACCATCGCTTTAAAATGCTGGATCCATGTAAACAGATATTTATTGTGCATGATTTGGTTCATATCTCAAAACACAAGGCAGCATTTAAGGAGTCATAACCTCCCAAAACTGGTCAACTGAGATATTCACAGTTTCCAAAGCGCAGAGAACAAATCTCAGAACTTATATCTTAAAGGATAGCAGTGGCACTGAAATTTCAGGAGGATTTTACAAAGAGGAAATGCAGATGAGCTCAGAACCATCTGTGTTTCTCATAGAGCATGTTACAAGATGTAGAGGGAATAGAGCACTAGTTAAGTGGCTTGAGTTTCCTGCAACGCAATACAGCTGGATTGACGCTAATGATTAATTACATGATGTGGATCACACAGCACAACCAGTACAGTAGCATAACATGCATGATAAGAAACACATTATAGGTGGTGGTATTCTTGACAAACTTCCAACTGAATTACACATTCCAGAATATAACTACTGCAGACGTGGTACAAAGCTTCAAAAACGTTTGGCTCATAGGGACAAGGGGATTAATCCGCTTCAAGAGGCATGTTTGGAACATGACATTTCCTAAGAAAAACATAAACATCTTCCGGAATGTCATGCTGCACATCGAAGTTTAGCTGATAAAGCCAAGGCAATAGCGCAAGTAAGAACAGTGCATGGCACGTTTTGCAGTTGAACAACTGTGCGTGGTAAAATTATGTTGGACATGGGTTCGCATTTCAAGCAAGCTATGAACGCCACGCATAGTGCATTGAAAAAAAAGGAGAAGACAACAACGAAGAAGAAGAAGGGGTGTTTAATAAAATGTATACTGACAGCGATGTACGCAGCTAAAGGTATCCTGAAACATAGATGACCAGTGTGAGCACCCCGGATTCTGCCGACACCCCTTCCTGATTCCTGTCCGCGCAGGTCTCTCGATAATGGGTTCACTGGACGGTCGTGCTGTGGCTATTGCTAGAACAGTCAAGAAAGTACAGAACTTCCAGGAGCAGTTACAGGAAGCAGGAGACATAACCGCATGATGGGAGCAGCAGCCACAAGAAAAGGACTATTCCTGAAACCATATATGAAAGAACTAATTCTCTTCATAAATAAAATAGACTCTTTAGCTATCCTAGCTATACCACTTATAAATACAGATCTGCTCAAGTTTATTGGGGAAAAGATTCAGCATTCTAAGATTGCTTGGTGTGTTTATTTGGGATAAACTACCAAAGACTATGTGGAAACCCCGATAATGTAGAATCGTGAATTTAGATGTCGCTGGTAGACTAGAAATCCACTGGCTGGAGTATGTCAAGAAAAATATAAATAATGTTTACTATTTCGACTCATTTGCAGACATGCAGCCACCAGAAGAGTTACAATGACACTTTCACTGACAGAACACGCATGTACTACAATTTTAATACTTACTTTAATACTTACTTGACTGTTTCTTATCATGCATGTTATACTACTGTGCTGGTTGGGCTGTGTGATTCCCATCATATAACTAATGATTAGCGTCAGTCCAGCTGTTTTGCGTTGAAGGAAACTCAAGCAACGCAAAACAGCTGGATATATATATATACACTCCTGGAAATTGAAATAAGAACACCGTGAATTCATTGTCCCAGGAAGGGGAAACTTTATTGACACATTCCTGGGGTCAGATACATCACATGATCACACTGACAGAACTACAGGCGCATAGACACAGGCAACAGAGCATGCACAATGTCGGCACTAGTACAGTGTATATCCACCTTTCACAGCAATGCAGGCTGCTATTCTCCCATGGAGACGATCGTAGAGATGCTGGATGTAGTCCTGTGGAACGGCTTGCCATGCCATTTCCACCTGGCGCCTCAGTTGGACCAGCGTTCGTGCTGGACGTGCAGATCGCGTGAGACGACGCTTCATCCAGTCCCAAACATGCTCAATGGGGGACAGATCCGGAGATCTTGCTGGCCAGGGTAGTTGACTTACACCTTCTAGAGCACGTTGGGTGGCACGGGATACATGCGGACGTGCATTGTCCTGTTGGAACAGCAAGTTCCCTTGCCGGTCTAAGATTGGTAGAACGATGGGTTCGATGATGGTTTGGATGTACCGTGCACTATTCAGTGTCCCCTCGACGATCACCAGTGGTGTACGGCCAATGTAGGAGATCGCTCCCCACACCATGATGCCGGGTGTTGGCCCTGTGTGCCTCGGTCGTATGCAGTCCTGATTGTGGCGCTCACCTGCACGGCGCCAAACACGCATACGACCATCATTGGCACCAAGGCAGAAGCGAATCTCATCGCTGAAGACGACACGTCTCCATTCGTCCCTCCATTCACGCCTGTCGCGACACCACTGGAGGCGGGCTGCACGATGTTGGGGCGTGAGCGGAAGACGGCCTAACGGTGTGCGGGACCGTAGCCCAGCTTCATGGAAACGGTTGCGAATGGTCCTCGCCGATACCCCAGGAGCAACAGTGTCCCTAATTTGCTGGGAAGTGGCGGTGCGGTCCCCTACGGCACTGCGTAGGATCCTACGGTCTTGGCGTGCATCCGTGCGTCGCTGCGGTCCGGTCCCAGGTCGACGGGCACGTGCACTTTCCGCCGACCACTGGCGACAACATCGATGTACTGTGGAGACCTCACGCCCCACGTGTTGAGCAATTCGGCGGTACGTCCACCCGGCCTCCCGCATGCCCACTATACGTCCTCGCTCAATGTCCGTCAACTGCACATACGGTTCACGTCCACGCTGTCGCGGCATGCTACCAGTGTTAAAGAATGCGATGGAGCTCCGTATGCCACGGCAAACTGGCTGACACTGACGGCGGCGGTGCACAAATGCTGCGCAGCTAGCGCCATTCGACGGCCAACACCGCGGTTCCTGGTGTGTCCGCTGTGCCGTGCGTGTGATCATTGCTTGTACAGCCCTCTCGCAGTGTCCGGAGTAAGTATGGTGGGTCTGACACACCGGTGTCAATGCGTTCTTTTTTCCATTTCCAGGAGTATATATATATATATATATATATATATATATATATATATATATATATATATATATATATATATATATATGTATAAGGAGATGCATTAGCATCCACCCATCTGTCGCAGTTCAGATGCAGTGTCGTTTACTCTGACTTTGTAAGGGCGATCGTCAGTATAATGCGCCAATTACTTCCCATCAGTTGATTTAAGCAGCAGGAAGTGGGGTACTGCACTGATGGTACTAGATACCTACAACAGTATTCCGAATATCACAGGTGCTAACAATAAACTTCATCTTGAAATTAATGGTGGGAAAGAGATTATGGAAGTAGAACCTGGTGCATACGATAATGACTATGTAAATGACGTTTTAAAACTGTCTGGAAAAGGGATTGTGCTATGTGAAAGCAAAGAAAATAAAGACCACATGCAGCAACTGTCTCTAACCAGAATGTTTCAGTAGGTCAGCAACTGGGTTTCACAAAAGGACAGATTTTGAAGAAGGTCCCTATACATTTTATAGATCCGGCCAGTCAGTGGATCTACCTGCTGTGTGTGCCGAGTATAGCATTGCAACAAACTCTTATCTCAACAACAGATTAATTAATACAATTTATGGATTCTTCCCACCAGTGGGAACAGAGTATAAGATTGTTGAGACCCCTACCAACACAGTTTACCTTCCAGTAACGGTTCAGATATTGGACTATCTGGATAACCAACTCGTCATCTTTCATAGAGATCATTGTAAAAAAAACCAGCACTGACCTCAAACGTGCAGAGACCCAGGAGCGGCAGCGGCCTTCAACTGGCTGAAACCTGCAGTGGATCCGCCCTACCTTCTCGATGAGAACAAAGACCTTTCCTTGATGGGACACCAGAAGTGGTGGTGGTAACCTCGAACCAGTAAGAACTCACAGCAGCTTCCCAGCGTATTCGTATTGTCAACGAAGATAGGATGGCCGCAAGGTGTAAAACCGACCTGCACAACACACTGTGAGGCACTTCACAACAGAAGAGGAAGGTGATAACATGTGCAGACCATGAGTTTCTTGAATCAGTATGTCTGAAACCTCATAATGACATCATTCAGTATAACTAACCCAGTGGAATATGAGGAGTGTATAATATGCCAGTAGTAGTTTTTGCATAAACCTTATGCATCAACCACATTTAACATGAATGGTGGAATTAGGATTATCATCCAACACCAAAACGCTTTAACCCTCCCATGCAACAGTTTCACATATCTTGATGGATCGTTTTCGAAAATGGATCGTACTGAAACAATGAAATCAAACCTTGCAAAAAATGCTTTAGCATTCCTGTTTCAGGAGATACAACATGAACTTAACATGATAAAGACTGACGATACAGACAATGTAGGCATAGCATCAACTCTTAAAACATATGTCTGCTTCTTCGCCAGATTCGAATGATTTAGAAAATGCTGGATGGTTCACAGATGAACTAATTGGTAGATCAGTAGAAGAGCACAAGAAATTTGCTGCATGTATACCTCTAAAACTGCTACTGAGATACTTTGAAGAAATGTGGCAAATTGTTCTGAATGCTAAACTAAACTTCATTCTAGTACAGAGTACAACAGATAAGAATTCACACTCTCAAGGAGCTCAAGAGTTGAACGAGATCACCATCAATAATATGAAAAATGCCACACATCACTGTATCAGTTGAGCAGTGTTTGAAGCTTTTAAAAGCTCTGAATGGCGGTGTATTTACACTGTTATCTTTCTGTTCATGGGAGTTTTTCGAGTACCCAGTGCTACCAGCTAAAAGCAGACAAATCTGGGCTTTTAAAACATCTGCTCAACTGGAGACGCCCAGGTTAATCATACATGCATTTCAGACCATTAGAAGAGGGAATACGGCAAATGAGTCTACCAAATTGGAGAATCGCAGGTTAACTAATGCCAGAGTCTACCTGAACTCCGAAATCTACCCATATGATAATTTACACCTGCATTGGAATGTCTAGCATATGACATGTATGTGAAGTTCCATGCTTCATACTATGAAGAGGAAAGGTGTCTTCTTAGCCCACAAAATTTCCAGCTGTAATAATAGTCTCCTCGAAGCATAATGAGGTCATTAAACCTAGACTTATAGCTGTACAAAAAGTTTGGCAAATTTCCCAGAACACACTGCAGCATACATTCTAGTTCTACCTGACCAATTGAAAATTGCCCACTCAGTGGTGTTGTGCAACGAGCTGCACAAATAAACAGGTGTTGAGCCACACCCAGAGTATTTCGCAATGGCATCTCAAGGTGTGAAAATCATTGCAGACACTCAAGGTTTCAATATTGATGAGGATAGAAACTTCATATTTAAAGGTGACACATTCATAGAATCCACAGAAAATGCTCATATAAGAGAGACATTCTCAGCAAAAATTTCATTGTCAGGGTCTTTCAAACAGGTGAAGTGTCTTAAGACAAGGAGAAGTGCAACGTGGTTGACACCTGCACCTCAAATTTCGGAATGTCCTTGATTTTGAGAGAGAGCTTCATACCATCTAAGATATAACATTTATGAATGTCAGGGAATCTACTGTATCGAGATGTCCACTGTGGATGATCCTCGTGATTGCATTTTTTTTTTCAGAAACCAGGATTGGCCACGCAAAGCAAACCTTTTCAGTGTCATTCTCAAAATCAATATGCACCTTCTTCTCTGCTATGTGCTTTCAATGCTTGATATGTCTTGACCTTCCATTTACAGGATCACATACATGTGTGTGGACATCAGTTTGTAGTATTTGGCTGAGTGCTATACCTGAATCTCTAACTTGCACCTCGAAAAACCAGTTCAGTATAGCACTCAAGGTGGACTCGTAAAACCATTCGCCGATATCATGCCATTCTTCCCCTCCAAAAGATAGTGAAGATCGTTACCAGTGCACATTGCTCCCAGCAGTATCTAGCTATGTTGAGTGACAAGTTTCTCTGCGGTCCCTGATAGTGGTTTCTCTGCACAGCACAGAGGACAAGCGCCTTTTCCATGCGCAGTTTCATGGCAGTCCTGCTGGCCACTGCTTGGCAATGTTAGTGGCTCGCTCTTGTGTGTGAGATGCCATTAGCTTGCAGGATTTCACAGAGAAAAGAGGTCTCACTGCTTGGTGTTCCGCCCAGTGTTGGTGGCACCAGCCTTGGAGATACACCGTGACCTTTGCAGCTTGCATATGTGCATGCTCTGTGCTCTGCCCAGTGCCAGGCAGTTCTCTGACAACAGACACCTGCATGAGTGACACAAACCAGCAGCTAATATATTGCACTCCATTCCATTACTCAGGGATTACAGTTATAATGGCTTGGGATGTGGGGGTCAGGGGGTGCAGACATGAGCTCTACCCAAGTGATGTAGCCCTATCACCCCCAAACTGATTAAATAAAAAGATATGCAAATTGGACTAAAGAGTACATCATTCTGTCAATCGTCATTGATTTCAATTTCAAGTCATGAGATCCTTCCTCTCCAACAGTTCAGCAAGGACAGAGTCGTTTTCCTGCCAATTTCCAGATTATGGAGAGGAGGAGAGGGGAGGGCTGAGCTTTCTCCAACAGATGGGGGCAATTAATTGATGAATTTAATTAATTAGTCAATTAAATTGATATCATGTGTTCATAATGTCGAGGGAGAGGGGAGAGCGATGGGGATTTTCCAGAGAGGTGGGAGGGAAGGGTGGGGGGTTTCTCAAAAGAATGAATATTTGTAGGGGGCCATACCCACAGGGGTCATTAATCAATTAGCATAGCAAAAAGTTAAAAGGAGGGGGATAATTTTGCCCAGAAGGTATGCAATATACACAAATAAAATGGCTCAGAACACCCTGTGCTTCAATACTATGAATTAAGATTGCGATACAGCAGAAAAGTTGAAACGAGTGAGAAAGGGATAATGTTGATTCCATTACTGGCTGTCATTTACACAATTTGTTAAATATGAGTACCAGAAAAGTCGACGATGTGCTGTACAGTGCCAGATTTGCATCTGGTGGCCACAACTGGAAGTAATTTTTTCCAGCGTAAATCAGTTCCGCATTAGTGCATTAGTATATCCACCAAGTTTCGTTGGTATATGATGATTTTTCCATGTGGTTTTTAGGAACTTTGCCACTCTCGTTTAGGCAAACAGTAATATTGTCCTCAGCACCCACGGTGCGATAGATAAACAATTAAAGGACAATAATAAACTGCAAACAGTTTACACAACTCACACAGAGTTAGCGCACACGACTTTCCTCCCCAAGATTAAACGACGACTGTTGCGACAGGAAGAGCATCCGCCCACAGAGTGAAAATAAAATAAATTTGTCGACTCATGGAAACACTGGACCTCATACAACGAGATAAGCGCTAGGGAAGGGAGAGATGAATGAGAAAGAAAGAAATGTCTATCTTTAATGCGTGACCCATGTTAGTGATTAATTGCAGTTTACATATACTTTTATTAATCCAAAAGAAACGACACTGGTCGCAACACTAAGCCACTATATATGGCGGTGCATTAGCACAGGACTGTTTCTACGCCTTGAGTTGTTCTTAATCTGTGAGAAAAGTGACCAAAATCTGACTACGTCCGTACTCTTCAAATCACTGTGAATGGCACTGCAGAGTTTGTTTTAGTTCCATTCATGTGTGGAGAGGCGGAAGAATAATTGCGTAAGCACCTCTGCGTGCGCTGTAATGATTACCATCTGATCTTCGCGATCTCTACAGGAGCGATACGTACAGGGTTGTAGTAAATTCCTAGATCATAGCTTTAAGATGGTTATTGAAGCTTTGTAAGTAGTGTGTCTCTGGACAGATTGGGTATGTCCTCAAGCGTTTGCCAGTTGAATTTTTCAGCAACTCCGTGACACTCTTCCATGGATCAAATAGACCTTTGAGCACTCGTACTGTGATTCTTTGCATACGTTCAGTGTCCACTGTTAGTCTTATTTGCTTGTGAAATATTCTAGGATGGGTCACACACGTGTTTTGTAAGCAGTCTCCTTAGTAGACTGACTGCGTTTCCCTGGTAAGTTTACCAGTAAACCGAGGTGTGCCACTTGAGCCAATACGAATCTTCCATTACATATCCCTAAAAATTGTTACACTTATCAATTTATGCGTGACTTTGAAATCTAATCAGGATCCAAATGAATATTTGTGTAGCTTTTTTCAGACTGGGCTTCATTGTGGATAAATGCATCACCCATTCAAAGACTGAAGTAGCTGTTAATATAGTCTACAAGGTCAACAGCATACAACATATGCAACAAGGGTTTCAACAGAGTTCTGTGGCACATCTATATCTGTTGATGAGTCACTATCCAAGATAATTTGCTGTTTCCTCCCTACCAATAAATCCTATCTCTCATTCCAAACATCGATTGATGCGCCATATGATCATCTGCCTTGATACATGGCTTTTAGGATGTCATGCGAGAAAAGTGCAAGTTGGGTTTCATCTCACAAACAGTGGCAACTGGAAGACATAAACGGCGGAATTCTTGAGCAGTCTCACAGACTGCAGAAATCCAAAGTAGACATGTGTGGTCTCTAATGGCTTCTGTTTTGGAGGGAATTACCATTAATTGAATTTATTTATGAAATATACAAATTTGTAGTATCAGTTTCAGTTACAATGCATTAGACATCGTACTCGACATTTTCCGATGCAGTGTAAGAACACGTCTGTAGCAGACTGGTAGTCCACTGACACCGAGTTAATTAATGGTTTATAATGAATTTTGTCACAAACTACAAGCACAACTGAAAGTCACAAAACATTTTCGAACTAGCACTTTACGTCAAACAGGTACTTTGTACAGCTATTACTCATCTTCTGTCTTGGTAGTACGTATATTCATTGGCGGTATACTGAAGACTCATGTGGGAACTAGAACAAAATTGATTCTCTTTATTCCCGTAATGACAATGCCCTTTTTCCTCATTGTTTTTCTGTGTCGATATCTGTTTTAGAGGAAAGAGATTCTCGTTTCCGTAATGTGCTTGCATTAATAAAATACTAATCAGGAAACTGGACTGCCTACAAATCGGAAACAATTGAACAATGTGTTTGAATAAACACATAGTTCAACAATTAACATAAATTAAACAGTCAACATCGCATTCAGCTACACTACACAGGCAATACATTGTCAGCTAAACTCAGAAGTTAGACAGAAACTATAACTAAGCTCAGAAAATCATATAGTTAACCCTACAGTGCCACACTGAAGTCCAAATTTCTTCTTGAGAGGCGCTGTTCGGGTTTTTCTTTAAATAAGTTCAGATCTGATAACAAAGACTACAAAATTCATTCGTCTTTATCCAGTAGAGAAAATGCAACGCATTTTTACTGCATCACGATATTATTGTGGTTAATGAATCAGGCGGTTTAGAATTCTTCATGTTACTCAGAACTGTTATATGTGCTATTAGCTTTTTAAATTACCTACAATATAAAGCATCTATCCCAGAGTACAACATACTCTGTCACACATTTATCCAATCACACCTAAAACAGATATTATGTTCGGCAATGTTCGTCTTTCTTGTATCACATAACATCAGGTAACATACACTGGAATCAGGAAAATTATACAACAGTCTCAGAATTAGCGACATGAGTTAACAAATTTATAAATAAAACATGTAATTGTTAGTGATAAACTGTTAGTTTTCACGCAAGGAATATACAATTATTCAAATCTTCTAGCATATTAAGCCTTATTCGAATAGATTTTCGTGATATTGTCAGTCAACAGAGAAAAGAAAAATTGACATAGTGGTCAGAAGGAATCTTTTCAGTCGTGTATTTTTTCCCCTATTTTACCTATATCAGAACATTCGATACCGAGATGGATGCCCATTCCCAACTCTACCCCGACCAACCATTTTCTGAACCTAGATTGTTCTCAGTCTAGTGAACATTCTG
This sequence comes from Schistocerca nitens, assembly GCF_023898315.1. Lineage (NCBI taxonomy): Eukaryota > Metazoa > Arthropoda > Insecta > Orthoptera > Acrididae > Schistocerca > Schistocerca nitens. Next base: position 526,349,362 of record NC_064619.1, on the reverse strand, counting down.
TAATGTCATAGATCAGTAACATCTATGCAGTGTGTATTCGGGTGCGCAAAACAGAATTTTAATTGTCAAAGTACAGTCTCCCAGAAAGTTTCGTGACCTGTGAAAAGTAACTAATCCTCTTTTTTATTTGCATCCTTAACAGCTATAGTTATTTAGTATTGCCCTTACTAATAACTATACGCGTAGAACTAGTTCAAATGCGTGTAACATTAAACCAGAAAAATTGAACAGTATTATACCAAAAGTCGCTTAAAATTTACCGTTTGATGTTAGTGATTTGCGCATTACGCTATGGTTTCTCCAGGGACATCTCGACGTGTCGCACACGGGATGAAACGCACAAGGAAACATCTTTGGCAAGGAGAAACGGCAAATAACTTTATAATATCTGTGGTTACCATTCTCGATGGTTCCGAGCAGTTTTCAGACCGTAACTGCGAGAGTGACTCATTCTCGTCGAGCATCGCACGAAAGTTTTACGTATGTAACAGCGCTACATTAAATGTTCTTCTCTGGTAAGTCTCGTCGATGACTGTAGTCAGAAATTGGGATGAAAACCTAATACTCTACATAACTCACTTTATTTAATTCATTCTTAATCTGTAATGTGCGTGCAAATATGTTTGTAACCATGTTGTGACAACTAAGGAAAATAATCTTTAACGTGAAGTTATGATAACTGCTGTGCTATACGTACCGTATTTAACAAATTCGAGCTGGCGATGTTTGTTGACAACAATGTTGTTTTCGAGATTGAAACGGTGCAATAGCAACGATCTAACGCATTATACTTTCATATATGATTCGTACATTTTCGTATATGAATCGTACATTTTGCTGACGTATTGGAATAGTCAGTAACTGAAAAATATCTCTTTCGTAAAAAACCTTTCAGTTAGAAACGTGTCGCAAGTTTCTTTTTTTTCGATAGCGTCTTTTGCGGTAAATGTATTAACTACCAAAGAGTGATTTATTTACATTACGCTTTTGTCTCGCAGCGAACGAAAATTCGGAAGAGAACAGAGCTCTGGTAAGTCATTTTTTTGGAGTCTAGGCTGTGCTGACAGATTGATACGTGACACAGATCCAACTGTATGTCAAGTTATAAGGCTACGGTTTAGTTTTGAGCAGGCGAAGGCACATAATGTGGCTGCGAAATCTGTGGTGACAGTTTGTCATGTAGCATGGCCCCATTTCTAGTACAGGTAATTTAATTCTGAATGCGCCAAGCCAACGAATGTGAGATCATGAGAAGCAACTAGGGCACTTACTGATATGCCGAAGGACTCACTCTGAAAACAGTGAGGCATCAGGCACTGCGATAGTTTCATGTTACCCTAAATTTTACTATCGGTACTGAGTGATGCGCTACAGACTTTTATTCTTTGTAGTTGCTATTTGGAATTACTACTCTCATTTAGGTTCCTATTATCACACTGGTGACGTCACTATGACGAATATTTGATGCAATTTTATCATTGGTTCATAAATTTTACGTTTTCTGATAGCTTAACCGTTTCCAGCTGCTATGTCGCATATTTTTTTAATAATCGTTTCTATAGTACATTAAGTTAAAAACCATGCTTTAGGAGAAAGATACCATCATTGTCGAAAGTAAGTGTCATATAAATCCATATAGTATATGCCTCTGTTTTGAATTCGCTTTTGGATCTGTTCTATATAGATTGTTCCACAGATTCGGTTTGAAGCTACTTTATTTACTAAAACGTCTCTCAAAAGGTACAAGTACAGGGTTACAATTATTGAACTACGTGAAGAAAATTTAAATTAGTTGCAAACTACGGCGTTCTCACACTTTATTCAACATGTAAACGTCTGTACAGATATTCGGATTTAGGTTATGACATGTTCGATACGCCTGCCAACATTGACGATGATGTGGCGCAGGCGAATAACGAAGTTCAGTATGACCCGCTTTAGTGTCGAAACATCGATGCTGTCGATCACCTTCTGAATGACCGTTTTCAGCTCAGCAATGGTTTTGGGTTTATTGCTGTACACTTTGCCTTTAATATAGCTCCACAAATAGTAATCGCATGTGTTCAGATTCGGAGAATATGGTGGCCAATCGAGGCCCATGCCAGTGGCCTCTGGGTACCCCAGAGCCACAATGCGGCCCCCAAAGTGCTCCTTCAGGACATCAAACAGACTTCTACTTCGATGAACTAGAGCTTCGTCTTCTATGAACCACATATTGTCAAAATCAGGGTCATTTTGGATAATGGGGATGAAATGATCTTCCAAAACCTTCACGTACAGTTCGGTAGTCACCTTGCCATCCAGGAATATCGCACCGATTATTCCGTCAAATTTTTCTCCCGGTATCGTGTCTCCTGCTTCATTTTCACCAACTTTCTCTGCTCTTTCTATAATATAGTCCTTAAGTATGTTTCCCCTTTATGGACCCTCTGTATATGAGGCGTTAAAAAAATGTACTTCTTATTTTGAGAAGTGGTAATAGGACTTAAACAAGACAAATGTCTACTAAATATGCGCTCTAAAACGTATGTCCTAAGAGCAGTGAGCACTTGTTTATCTTTATTGCTATGAAACAAATCTCTTATAGTGCAAAATCTTTGCTATTATGAACGACCTACAGACTGCAGTAAACAGATGAGGACACATTCCTCTATTAAATCCATGAATACAGCATGCAGTAAACAACCGTTATTGTTGTTACTGTAAGCCGTATTCAGAGTTCTGGCTAACAGAAGATCATGTCTCCCATCTTCAGTGTGAAATACCAGGCTTCCGTTATACTGGTAAGTGCAACGATGAAACTAAAATCTAAAAGCATTTCACAAACTCATTAACACACAAACTGGTTTGATTGGAACTAATGTATGTGTTGCACTTTCCCAGAATTGTGAATACGATTAAGTGTAACAACAATAACAGATGTTTACTGCTTGCTGTACCCATGGGCAATTACAGAGGAATGTGCTTTCATTTGTTTAATGCATTCTGTACGTCATTCATAACAGCGAAGAGTCTGCAGCAGAAGAGAGTAGCAAAGATGAACAAATGCTCATCGCTCTTACGGTATGTACTTTAGAACCCATGTTTACTGGACAATTGTGTGTTGTTTTTGTCCATCCTACCACCTCTAGAAACATGGGCTTTTTTTTAGAGCCTTCATTCCTTCCATCTTTCAGATTTCCTTTCTTTGCTTAGTCCTAGTTTGCCATATGAGCTCTTGACATTAATACTGCAGCTTTTCTTACCTCCAATGGTCTCTTTAATTTTAGTGTAGAAAGAATCAATCTTTCTCCTAGTCTTCCGTGTTTCTACAGCCTTACATTTTTTCTCTACGCACTTTTTTCTGCCATTTTGCATTTTCCCCAAATTTCATCTTCTAGACGTCTTTATACCCTACCACCTGCTTCATTTAATGCGTTTTTATATTTTCTACTTTCATAATTGAAATTCAACATATCAATATATCCTGACTCATCCAAGGATTTTTATTAGACTTTATCTCTTTATCTTTCTGATCTTCTGCTGCCCTCGCCATTTCGCCTCTCAAAACTACCCATTCGTGTTCCGTTGGGTTCATTTCCCTGTTTCAGTTAATCTTTGCCTAACGCTCCCTCTGAAACTCTCGACAACCTCTGGTTCTCTCAATTTGTCCAAGTTCCGTCTAATTAATGTCGTGCCTTTTTCCAAAATCTACAGTTTTAATTTGCAATTCATAGCCAACAAATTATGGTCAGTGTCCGCATCTATCGCTGGAAACGTCTTACAATTAAAAATCTTATTTCGACATCTTTCATCTTTGTCTTGCTATTACATATTCAGTCTGAAAACTCCAGCGTCTCCAGATCTCTTCCATAAAGACAGCCTTCTTTCTTGAGTCTTACGTCAAGTGTTAGCGATCATTAAATTATGCTATCTGCAGAATTCTGTCTGATGGCTCCCTCTTCCATTCCACCCCCTCCCCCAAGTCCATGTCGCTATTATTTTTCTTTCTCTTGCGTTTCCTGCTACCGAATTCCTGTCACCCATCACAACAAAATATTCTTTTCCTTTAACTGTCCGAATAATTTCTTTCATCACATCACACATTCTTTCAATCTCTTCGTCATCAGTGGAGCTAGTTGTTATATATACTAGCACTAGCGTGATGGGTGTTGACTTCATGATGCGTTCACAATGCTGTTCATAGAAACTTACATGAAATCCTGTTTTGCTATTTTTTATCAGACCCGCTCCTGAATTACCCCTAATTGGTTTTGTATTTATAATCTTATTCTCTTCTTATCAGAAGTCGTGTTCTTCCTGCCACCCTTCTTCATTAATTGTCACTATGTCTAACCTGAGCGTAGGCATTTCCCTTATTAAATTCTCTATCCTTCTTATCCGATTAAGGGATCCGACGTTTCACGCTCAGACCCAAAAAGTTCCAATTTTGTTTTCCTTAATGACATTCTCCTGAGTAGTTCAAGCTAGGACATCCGAATGGGGGACTATTTTAGCTTCAGAATGATTTAACAAAGAGATTGACATCATCATTTAACCATACAGGAGGCCTGCACACCTTCGGCATAAATAGTGGCTTTGTTTGGCCTTACTTTTAGTCATTCACTGCACCAGTACAGCATTGGTTAACATCAAATATCCAAATTAGTCAAGCTGTTGCTCTGCAACTACTGTAAAGACTGCTGCCCCTCTTTATGAACCAGTGACGCGTCTGGTATCTCCAAAGGTACTTCTGCGTTGTTGTTATGTCTACGGTAGGACTATCCTACTATCTGTGACACGCAAGCCACCTCAACTCGGCAAGATCCACGAGTTTTCGAGGAGGGGGGCAGATAAACCCCGAAGATATGTCTTTAAATTCTTGAACAATTATTTGATCGATAATATAGAGTAACGTGTTCACATATACTATTAGACTATGAATAATTTTTAACGGATGTCTCTTTTTCATATTATCTTTCTGAACTGCTTCCTGTCAGTATCAACAAACCCTTTATTTTAATCTGTTATAGCTAAAGATTTCTCCAAATTGAATTATTACCTTTTTGGAGTAACGTGTTTTATTACAAAAATATTATCGTTACAGGATTAGCTTATTGGGAAATCTCGTTGTCCCTCTACCATAATGTCTTCAGTGTGGATGTCGGTAGTGGTTGGGTGATGGCTAGTGGAGCTGGGATATTAGAGGTCAGGAAGCCACTTTGAGTGGGGTAGCTCTGGAACAGTGAGCGGATGCATTTTGGCGCCCGACGTTTCGTCGTGATAACAGCATTGTTAAAATATATATTTATTGTTGCACCTACAACAGAGGTGATGATGCTCAGAGGAGCCAATGCCCCCAAGGAATAAGCTGTGCACGGCCGACGAGGAGGTGGTGCGGTCAGTGAGCAGCTTACATCTCCATCTACTTCTACATTTATACTCCGCAAGGCACCCAACGGTGTGTGGCGGAGGGCACTTTACGTGCCACTGTCATTACCTCCCTTTCCTGTTCCACTCGCGTATGGTTCGCGGGAAGAACGACTGTCTGAAAGCCTCCGTGCGCGCTCTAATCTCTCTAATTTTACATTCGTGATCTCCTCGGGAGGTATAAGTAGGGGGAAGCAATATATTCGATACCTCATCCAGAAACGCACCCTCTCGAAACCTGGACAGCAAGCTACACCGCGATGCAGAGCGCCTCTCTTGCAGAGTCTGCCACTTGAGTTTGTTAAACATCTCCGTAACGCTATCACGGTTACCAAATAACCCTGTGACGACCTCCGTCAACCCGATCTGGTACGGATCCCACACTGATGAGCAATACTCAAGTATAGGTCGAACGAGTGTTTTGTAAGCCACCTCCTTTGTTGATGGACTACATTTTCTAAGGACTCTCCCAATGAATCTCAACCTCGTACCCGCCTTACCAACAATTAATTTTATATGATCGTTCCACTTCAAATCGTTCCGCACGCATACTCCCAGATATTTTACAGAAGTAACTGCTACCAGTGTTTGTTCCGCTATCATATAATCATACAATAAAGGATCCTTCATTCTATGTATTCCCAATACATTACATTTGTCTATGTTAAGGGTCAGTTGCCACTCCCTGCACCAAGTGCCTATCCGCTGCAGATCTTCCTGCATTTCGCTACAATTTTCTAATGCTGCAACTTCTCTGTATACTACAGCATCATCCGCGAAAAGCCGCATGGAATTTCCGACACTATCTACTAGGTCATTTATATATATTGTGAAAAGCAATGGTCCCATAACACTCCCCTGTGGCACGCCAGAGGTTACTTTAACGTCTGTAGACGTCTCTCCATTGATAACAACATGCTGTGTTCTGTTTGCTAAAAACTCTTCAATCCAGCCACACAGCCGGTCTGATATACCGTAGGCTCTTACTTTGTTTATCAGGCGACAGTGCGGAACTGTATCGAACGCCTTCCGGAAGTCAAGAAAAATAGCATCTACCTGGGAGCCTGTATCTAATATTTTCTGGGTCTCATGAACAAATAAAGCGAATTGGGTCTCACACGATCGCTGTTTCCGGAATCCATGTTGATTCCTACATAGTAGATTCTGGGTTTCCAAAAACGACATGATACTTGAGCAAAAAACATGTTCTAAAATTCTACAACAGATCGACGTCAGAGATATAGGTCTATAGTTTTGCGCATCTGCTCGACGACCCTTCTTGAAGACTGGAACTACCTGTGCTCTTTTCCAATCATTTGGAACCTTCCGTTCCTCTAGAGACTTGCTGTTAGAAGAGGGGCAAGTTCTTTCGCGTACTCTGTGTAGAATCGAATTGGTATCCCGTCAGGTCCAGTGGACTTTCCTCTGTTTAGTGATTCCAGTTGCTTTTCTATTCCTTGGACACTTATTTCGATGTCAGCCATTTTTTCGTTTGTGCGAGGGTTTAGAGAAGGAACTGCAGTGCGGTCTTCCTCTGTGAAACAGCTTTGGAAAAAGGTGTTTAGTATTTCAGCTTTACGCGTGTCATCCTCTGTTTCAATGCCATCATCATCCCGGAGTATCTGGATATGCTCTTTCGAGCCACCTACTGATTTAACGTAAGACCAGAACTTCCTAGGATTTTCTGTCAAGTCGGTACATAGAATTTTACTTTCGAATTCACTGAACGCTTCACGCATAGCCCTCCTTACGCTAACTTTGACATCGTTTAGCTTCTGTTTGTCTGAGAGGTTTTGGCTGCGTTTAAACTTAGAGTGAAGTTCTCTTTGCTTTCGCAGTAGTTTCCTAACTTTGTTGTTGTACCACGGTGGGTTTTTCCCGTCCCTCACAGTTTTACTCGGCACGTACCTGTCTAAAACGCATTTCACGATTGCCTTGAACTTTTTCCATAAACACTCAACATTGTCAGTGTCGAAATAGAAATTTTCGTTTTGATCTGTTAGGTAGTCTGAAATCTGCCTTCTATTACTCTTGTTAAACAGATAAACCTTCCTCCCTTTTTTTATATTCCTACTAACTTCCATATTCAGGGATGTTGCAACAGCCTTATGATCACTGATTCCCTGTTCTGTACATACAGAGTCGAAAAGTTCGGGTCTGTTTGTTATCAGTAGGTCCAAGATGTTATCTCCACGAGTCGGTTCTCTGTTTAATTGCTCGAGGTAATTTTCGGATAGTGCACTCAGTATAATGTCACTCGATGCTCTGTCCCTACCACCCGTACTAAACATCTGAGTGTCCCAGTCTATATCTGGTAAATAGAAATCTCCACCTAAGACTATAACATGCTGAGAAAATTTATGTGAAATGTATTCCAAATTTTCTCTCAGTTGTTCTGCCATTAATGCTGCTGAGTCGGGAGGTCGGTAAAAGGAGCCAATTATTAACCTAGCTCGGTTGTTGAGTGTAACCTCCACCCATAATAATTCACAGGAACTATCCACTTCTATTTCACTACAGGATAAACTACTACTAACAGCTACGAACACTCCACCACCGGTTGCATGCAATCTATCCTTTCTAAACACCGTCTGTACCTTCGGAAAAATTTCGGCAGAATTTATCTCTGGCTTCAACCAGCTTTCTGTACCTATAACGATTTCGGCTTCGGTGCTTTCTATCAGCGCTTGAAGTACTTTACCAACGCAGCTTCGACACTTTACAATTACAATACCGATTGCTGCTTGGTCCCCGCATGTCCTGACTTTTCCCTGCACCCGTTGAGGCTGTTGCCCTTTCTGTACTTGCCCAAAGCCATATAACCTAAAAAACCGCCCAGCCCACGCCACACAACCCCTGCTAACCGTGTAGCCGCTTGTTGCGTGTAGTGGACTCCTGACCTACCCGAAACCCCACCACCCTATGGCGCAAGTCGAGGAATCTGCAGCCCACACGGTCGCAGAACCGTCTCAGCCTCTAATTCAGACCCTCCGCTCGGCTCTGTACCAGAGGTCCGCAGTCAGTCCTGTCGACGATGCTGCAGATGGTGAGCTCTGCTTTCATCCCGCTAGTGAGACTGGCAGTCTTCACCAAATCAGATAGCCGCCGGAAGCCAGAGAGGATTTCCTCGGATCCATAGCGACACACATCATTGGTGCCGACATGAGCGACCACCTGCAGATGGGTGCACCCTGTACCCTTCATGGCATCCGGAAGGACCCTTTCCACAACTGGAATGACTCCCCCCGGTATGCACACGGAGTGCACATTGGTTTTCTTCCCCTCTCTTGCTGCCATATCCCTAAGGGGCCCCATTACACGCCTGACGTTGGAGCTCCCAACTACCAGTAAGTCCACCCTATGCGACCGACCGGATCTTGCAGACTGAGGGGCAACCTCTGGAACAGGACAAGCAGCCATGTCAGGCCGAAGATCAGTATCAGCCTGAGATAGAGCCTGAAACCGGTTCGTCAGACAAACTGGAGAGGCCTTCCGTTCAGCCCTCCGGAATGTCTTTCGCCCCCTGCCACACCTTGAGACGACCTCCCACTCTACCACAGGTGAGGGATCAGCCTCAGTTCGGGCAGTATCCCGGGCAACCACAGTCGTAGTCCGATCGAGGGATGCTGGCCGTCCCCGACAAACCCCCATCCGGAACCCCACAGTGATGCCCATTGGCAACAGCCTCAAGCTGTGTGACCGAAGCCAACACTGCCTGAAGCTGGGAGCGAAGGGATGCCAACTCAGCCTGCATCCGAACACAGCAGTTGCAGTCCCTATCCATGCTAAAATCTGTTGTGCAAAGAACGTCTGAACTAATCTACAGAGAGCGCAAACAAATCGACACAAAATTTAAACGGTTATTAAAATACAAGATTGCCTAGTAAATGCAGTAATGCTGCTACTTGCGCACTGCTGACACACTGCTCGGCGGCGGAAGGAGACTACGCGATTTTACACTATTCAGGTACTAAAACGCGATGCTACAACTCTCAAATACTATAATACGCCCGAAATTTATGAATTAAACAATGCAAGTACCAAAAACACGCAAATAAATTAAGAATTAAACTATGTAACAAATGAGTGAGCTAGGAGTATACGACTTGCTGCTGCAGCTGCTTATCCAACGGCGGCACGGAGCACACGGAGCACACGGAGCCTATTGTCACTAGTAGCTTGCAGCGTCACTCTGCTGTTGGAGCAATGACGCCAGCGACTCAGTATGGACGTGACCGCAAGGTCCACGGGATGGCGTGGGCTGCCTTCCACGCAGACTAGACGTGGCCTTGCATCTCAGGATGTGGCTCGCCAGAGCATAAAGAATCGCACCATGGACCCAGGGTGGATGAGATAGCTCACAGCGGCAGCAAGCGGAGGCACAGAGCGAGGAGTTTACCCGTGCATGTGATGGCAACTGAGTGGCTGCACAGTTTCGGGCTCGCGCTGTAGACCACGAGGGAGGCCGGCAGCGGCCGAAGTGGCCCACCAGTTGGAGGGCGCTAAGTCAGCAGCATCAGACACAGCTAGCAGCAAGAGTCCAGAGGTGGCAATTCGGAGCTGGCGACCGTTAGATTGGTTACTTCTGTCTAGTAAACAGATGTACTTTCACATACTTGGCTTGTCCTTGTTATGCCAAGGCATCGGTACCTGTCAAGTAAGCCATAAAAGAATCAGTGCTCGGACATGAAGCAATAAGTTCACAAATGTCGCAGCAGCTCTTCCTTTCTGCTGCATCAGTGACTCTAGTCCCTCAGTTGGACCAGGTGAGGTGGTAACTACCTGATGCCGTAGAGACAGTATCAGCAGATCCCAGTCTGATCTGATTCGATCTCTTGCATTAACCATGGTGGCATCTTTATTTTACTCAGCCAAGGCGAGTAAAATATTTGTAGCACAACACACCTCCTTTCTTCAGAAGGTCCGGCCCATCGGATCCCATGGGAGTTCAGCAAACTCTCGACACATATCTTCTAAGTTGATAATATACAGTATATTCATTTTTTCCTATACATTAGTTCGGCTCAAATCACAGGGCTCAATGACTGTTCCTTAATCTAAACGGTGTTTTCCATGTTTAGCCCACTGAACTTCTCTTGCTTCCTCATATAAACATGATTCTGTTGAATCGTCAGTTACAAAATACTACAATAACACTACCAAAGTCTCTCTTCTTGACAAATCCCTCAGCAATAATTTTATAGCAAGTAGTCCCAATCAGCTGTTTCCCATGCCTGCCATTTCTCTTTGTTTATCTGGAAGTTTCTGAAGCAGCTGGTTGGGTAGGGTAAGTCTGGGAGAGATGGACCACTGGGTGAGACGGACCACTAATGTATTTCACAAGTGTGCCGCTAGAGATCATATTCCGCTACTTAGGGAGCTTTTTTGTGAACAAATGTGGTGCAAAAGTGTTGCTGCTATTTTCGTGTTATTCATGGATAAAAATCACATTCTCTGTTCTGGTAAGCCAAAAAGTTTTGTGTAGTTACATAATTTTAGTATATAGGTTTCCTTTGCACAATACTGGTGCATTTTTTTACTGCGAGCCTCACAGTTGTGTAGGCGTGAAACTAACCTAAAACGATTACTATGTTCGCTACCTGCAGATAGAAGTCGCGATGTTCCACATCTCCCAGACAATCAGGGGAGGTGGACCACTCGTTTTAATGTGGGACAGACGGAGCAACATTACATTTAGCTTCAAGTCATGTGGAATAATGTCACTGAAGATGGCTGCAGTCCAAGACTATGCTTATTTGTCTGAAGATACGCCTGTGGCAACAAATGGAACAGCAGAATAGCACATAGAGGACAACCAATAAATTTTAAATCCATCAAAAGATGTAGTGATCCCAAGCACATCAAAAGATCAAAGTTATCTGCAAAATTCAAATTTCTTCCCTGTCTCAACTTCGGACTCCACTCCTATTAAACCTAAAGCTTCCAATATTACCATTTCATAACTGATTACTTCTAAGCCAACACAGATAAAACTTTTGGAATAAATATCACCTGTTCCTTCTGGTGATGAAACCATGAATTTTAAGACCAAGGCAGAAACTGCATCCAAATGCCTTAACTCTGATGAAACTATTGAAACTATAAAGAAAAAGAGAAATAACAAAAGAAAGGAAACACAAAAAGACAGAAAAAGATCACCAAAGGGAAGTACTAGTGAAAAGAGAAACAGACTAAAGGAGCTAGAAAGGAAAAAAATACTCCAACTAGCTCACCGCGTTCTTCAGGTGCAGACACGAAAATAACTTTGATGAATGGGATGAAGATGAATCTGGTGGGTGGTTTGAAATCTGTTACGAAAGTAGTAAAAATGACGATTGGACTCAGTGTGTTTTCCAGTTAACGATGGTCACATGAATTGTTCAATATTTGGTAAGAAGTGTAACTGCTGTGGCGACAAAAGACAAGCCAATGCGTGAACAAAATCAACAACTCATTAGAAAAGCTGATGTTCAGTCAAGATTTATAATAAACTCATAATATTGTTTCGGAGTAAAATATTCAGTAGCATAATTTCGTATTCATTACAACGTATTCCAAACAAAAATATGAAATTTTAATTGACTTTTTCCATCATGTATAGCCATTTTTATGTGGTCCATCTCTCACAATACACTGAACCATCTCACTTGTACACCTATGCGTGAAATGGACTACTCCTGTGTATTTTGATTTTATCGTATATCTTCTGTTTTAAGAGGCAGTCCTTCAATAATATATTGTTGTTAAGTTTACATGACACTCGATACGAACTTACTGTCAGAAGTAGAAAAAGTTGAAAAACACACAAATTTCATGCTGAAGGGAAAAGTAGTCCAACTCTCCCGGACTTATCCTACATCTAACGGAAATTTTTCTTTGAGACAAAAGTTATATTTACATTTCCTCGGCAACCACATCTTTAAGACTTCTCATACAAAAAGTACATACGATACTACCTCTAACAATATACTGGCCGGTAGTTTCACATACCCCCTTTGCTTTAACGCTAATTACATATTGATTACTCCTGAAATAACACGATTTCTTGTACCTTTGCTTAAAAGAAACGGACTTCCTTGTGCCCTTTGGCACATTATCAAACGACTTGAATCTTAATAATGTCATACGCAGTTTAGGTGCTTCTACTTTCTTGACAATGGAACCTTACGACAATGTATGATCTGCAGCAGTCTATTTCGGCTAAAACAGTGTCTTACGATTTGGCGGTGTGCTGTCAAACAACAAATACAAGTACACGAAGCTTTTTTCTTACCCTCATTATCTAAAAAATGGAAGTATCATCAAGTTTATGGACCTCTTGATCCTCTGGTACACATTCCAGAAAAGATTCAATCTTGTTGGCCCAACCGTTAGCCTTTTCCGTTTTCTTCTCTTCCTCCATCCTCCGATCTGGGGGGACGGTGACATCACAGGTGGCGACGAATCTACTTCCTTCGGAAATAGATGCGCCTTCACTACTTCATTGTCCACAACATTTGCAACATAGCTAACATCATCAGTAGGTTCCTGCGCGTCTTTCAGAGTATCTACAATAAAATTGCTTCCTTCCTTTTTGATTCCAGTAGGTCACCCTTGAATAAATCGATGGTACAGATATTTTAAGAGCTATATGTGTTACTGACATAAAATTTCTTTTGCGGGTGTACTTTGCGCAACCTAATAATTTACAGTACGATGAGAGTGATTTTCCGCTATGTTCAGAGTGCCAAAGTCCATATATATACATTCTCGTTTCAAAAATGGAAGCGATTTCAACCTGACGGAGAAATTACATTGATTTAACTATCTCAAAAGAAAATTCTGTGAAAATGATCTCAAAAATGAGAAAATATTGGAATACCTTGCGAAACTAGGTTGGTCAGTCATAGGAAAGGGTAAAGTAGGCGAGAAAATTAATTTAAAAGTCTAATTTTGAATGCGCGTCTATTTTTCATGATGGATTCGCGATTTTGGGAATGTCTAAAGTTAGATTACGGTAACTATGTTGATGTGTTCATATTATACTTTCCCAAATTTCACATGTACGGTTTTCACTGTAAGTCTACAAAGAAGCAGTTCGAATAACCAAAATTGTATGATATGGATACCGATAGTTTCATCTACAGCGTAAAGAGCTGTCATCAGAGTGAAGTGACAAGGTGAAACTCCGATGCGTTTAACAAGTCTGGATACGCTGCCACAACACTGACCAACAACAAGGTTTACCAGTTGAATGAAACTTGAAGGGAATGCGTCACTGGTTGTAGAGTTTGTAGGCCTAAGATCCAAGACGTATTCTGACAGCGGACAGAGATCTGACTGGAGCCGCAGCAGGTTGCATCACACGACTACACATTCATTTGTGGTAGAATATTATTTGACGTGTCTGCTTCTGCGACATCCTTCATTCCAAATGTGACGTAGTCCAGTGAAAAATCTGTTTGGCTACGACGATAAAACTGTCATTTGCTACAACGGAATCCAGATCTTTCTGATCTTTCATCAATTTTGGATATCCTATGGTTTTTATACATGAGGCCTGTTCGAAAAGTGAGGGCAATTTAGTCACAATAGATGTATTCACTATGAAAAGCTTATAAGCCGTTTCAGTTTCCTAAAAACCCGTTACACTTTTTCACTTAAATGCCGTTCAATTCCAAACATTTCAAGTAATTTATAAATGACAGAACGCAGCAATCAGTCGTCCTTTTTTATGCACGTTTTATTACGCAAATCCGGATTTCGGCTAGTTTCCAGCAAGTGTGAATGCACTATTTTTTAAATTCGATGCATGTTAGTTCCCTGTTGTTCGGGCGTCAGTCACAGTTCTTTGATTGACTGCTGTTTTGATTCTGCCTTGATACAGCCCGCAACAGTGTGTAAACAAATATTTATCTTGTCGATAGGGGTCTTAACTGACTCGTCTGCTTTGCATTCTGTTTGTTGTTTTTATCGGTTCGAATCTTCGGTGTTCACCTTTCACACAATTTGCGATATCCGATCTATGAAAGTCGTGTATACAGTAATGCGTCCAATGTGAGGAATATCAACAACCAGAGTACTTACCGTCAATCGTCGATCCGATTTTCACCGTGGATATTTGTTGGGCACTTTTAAAATCGCAACACCGTTAGTCTTTGTTGGCTATTAACTAGACTACTTATGAATTTGAGCAGCTAAAGACCTTCTGTATACAAAACTCGATTCACAGCACGCATTTTATAACTTGCGGAAGCAACTGTTTTCGAAGCCATAGTTGTTTGCACTCACTCACAGTCAAACGACTATGGAATCAAATGTATGATGTCTTTGAGTCTGTAAATTATAAACAGATGGCGCTGAATTTGTGCAATTTCTCCTGAGCGAGCAGCATTTAAATACAAGCAAACCGTTCATACTTTCATGAGCAACAATATTTGTCATTTGTGTACATCACCACGCCTGTATCTACAGCAGAGACGTCTAAATTTTTGTATCTTATACATTGCTACTGAATAAATACGTTAAAGCTAACTGGGCATAATTCAAATGTATGGATGTGAGGAGATAGAGAGAGAGATGGTGAACCTATGAAAGGAAAATTGTAAAATTCCCACTGCGTAATGAAATCATTTCTTCCGAGGCTCTAGCTTGGGTACTGAAATTGTAGGAAATTAACGTAAAAATTAAAACCATTACAAATGTCTTATCTCGAATCCAGAACCCCTTAGAAGCAAATCCCAGTGTGATGGAATCTATAGTGACATACCCTTTGTCCCTTTTGTTTTTCAGCCTCCTTCTTTGCAGAGTCGCAGGTATGCAAGTAATGTTTCGCTTTATCTTCATTAGTAACTTTTACAATGAGATTATTCTTTCAGATCTGTAATCAGTTCTCACATTTTACATTACTGCTATTAAACAGTATTAAATTACAATTATTACTTGAGATTTCTTTACTTCCTGCCCCACTTATTACGTCCTTCTACACAGAGGTATTTGATTTTTAAAGTATTGTATTTATCTGACCTTCTTTTTGTTTTCATGCTGCGTAAATGCACTTCCAGCACATGTACTTTGTTTTGATATCGTGAGATGTTATCGTCTTTTGTTTTGGTTTCTGTGGCTGTGGAAGCATCTGTTACTCCTGCATATGTTTGCGCGCGTATACGTATATGTATGAATTATTTTGGTTTTTAATAAAGGGGTAGGGGAGGAATGACAAGTCTAAACTTGTTTGAATGAGAGAAGGTGCCGCACATTCTTTTAACAGAGGAATGATAATTTTGGTACTATGTGGTAGGTTCCTATGGGACCAAACTGCTGAGGTCATCGATCCCTAGGCTTAAACACTACTTAATCTAAGTTACCCACACACACATGCCCGAGAGAGGACTCGAACCTCGGACCGCCTCAGAACGCGCGGCGGTAGGATAATTCCAACCCTTCGTGTGTGTTTGTGTGTGTGTGTGTGTGTGTGTGTGTGTGTGTGTGTGCACGCGCGAGAATGCTATGTCCTAATTTGTGTATGTGTGAGTGGGAATGGGGAAATACAAATAACGTGACTTAAACTATCGTTATAAAGCATACGCGTATAATACTTTATCCTTCTAGACGCCATAAAACAGACAACATACTTATAATCACCCACCGCAGTACCATAGTAAAGTAGCTTTAACAGTGCAGTAACTGGTGCACACAGATGTTAGGGAGTGTACTCGTATCTCCTCTACGCACACACATACATACACACACAAAAGCGGGGAAGTGTCATTCCCACCCCTAAAAAAATTAAGAAAGAAAGTCTCAACACTCTCAACAGCATACACACACAAGCTCAAACACACACACACACACACACACACACACACACACACACACACACACACACACACTACAGATTTGGAAGTGCACCTACGCAGCATGAAAAAGAAAATGTATCCAGTGACAGAGAACTGAAATATTCTAAGAATCGAGTACCTGTGTGTGGAAGAACATTAGAAATGAAATTAGAAGTAACAAAATTCGTGAGTAATCATAGTAATTTAATACTGTTTAATAGTGGTACTGTAAAACATGAGAACTGAGGACAAACAGATTTGTAAGAAAAGTTACATTGTTACACTGACCACAGAAGATGCTTTGAAATAGACCGGCGTGTATGTGGTCTAAATAAGGTTTTTATTACAGTCGCAGAATTCCGCATATCCCCTATAATGCTGACATAACCTTTTTAACTTTTGGTAACTGACGAAAACTTCCGAAAAATCCATTAAATATCAGTGTCAATCTCAAACAAAACATTCCCAGGTGCTGATGTTCGTGTAAGTGGGTTATTTTTAATTTCCCATTGTGTGGGAGAAGCAAGGATCTAACTAAGCAGGAGGGGAGGAGAATAAGTGGGTGACATCTCAAGAGAAAGTAGGTGAAAGTACCATAAGGAAATTTGCACCAGTTCTCTCTTAAATATATAATTTACTCGTGCCGGCCGCGGTGGCCGTGCGGTTCTGGCGCTGCAGTCCGGAACCGCGGGACTGCTACGGTCGCAGGTTCGAATCCTGCCTCGGGCATGGGTGTGTGTGATGTCCTTAGGTTAGTTAGGTTTAAGTAGTTCTAAGTTCTAGGGGACTTATGACCTAAGATGTTGAGTCCCATAGTGCTCAGAGCCATTTGAACCATATAATTTACTCAATGACCTTCTCCTCAAAGATCCTTCACATAGCGACAAGTTAGTAGTATTTATCCATTCCGTCCCTTTATAAGTTGTCTGTTATATTTTCCCACATCCATATACATTGAAGAGCCAAAGGAACTGATACACTTGCCTAATATCGTGTAGGGCACCCGCGAGCACGCAGAAGTGCCACAACACGACGTGGCATGGACATGACTAATGTCTGAATTAGTGCTGGAGGGAACTGACACTATAATACATTAGAATACCAGGAGATGGAGATCTCTTCTGAACAGCACTTTGCAAGGCATCCCATATATGCTCAATAATGTTTATGTCTGGGAAGTTTGGTGGGCAGTAGAAGTGTTTAAAGTCAGAAGAAGGGTTCCTGGAGCCACTCCGTAGCAGTTCCGGACGTGTGGCTGTCGCATTGTAATGCTGTAATTACCCAAGTCCATCGGAATGCACTATTGCCATGAATGGATGCAGGTGCTCAGACTGGATGCTTACGTACGTGTCACCTGTCAGAGTCGTATCTAGACGTATCAGTGGTCCCATATTACTCCAACTGCACACGCCTCATACCATTACAGAGCCTCTACCAGCATGAACAGTCGTCACCTGACAAGCTGGGTCCATGGTTTCATGAGGTCGTCTCCATACCCGTATACGTCCATCCGCTCGATAACGATCTGAAACGAGACTCGACCGACCAGGCAACATGTTTCCAGTCATCAATAGTCCAGTGTCAGTGTTGACAGGCCCAGGCGGGACGTAAAGATTTGTATCATGCTCTCATCAAGCGTACACGTGGAGGCCTTCGGCACCGAAAGCCGTTTCATTGAATGGTTCACACGCTGACACTTGTTGATGGCCCACCATTGATATCTGCAGCCCACCATTGATATCTGCAGCAATCTGGGGAAGGGCTGCACTTCTATCACGTTCAACGATTCTATTCAGTCGTCGTTGGCCACGTTCTTGCAGAGTCTTTTTCCGCCCGCAGCGATGTTGCAGATTTGCTGTTTTACCGGATTCCTGATATTTACTGTAGACTCGTGAAATGGTCGTACCGGAAAATCCCCACTTCATCGCTCTCTCGGAGATGCTGTGTCCCATCGCTCTTGTGCCGACTATAACACCACTTTCAAACTCACTTAAATCTTGATAACTTGCCATTATAGTAGCAGTAACCTATCTAACAACTGCGCCAGACACTTTTTGTCTTATATAGGCGTTGCCGACCGCAGCGCCGTATTCTGCCTGTTTATATATCTCTGTATTTGAATACGCATGCCTATGCCAGTCTCTTTGGCGCTTCAGAGTATTATGTATGTTTCAGGTTTAGCATTCGCAAAACATCTTTGTTGTCATTTCTGCTCGACTTCTGTATATCCACTGCTGTGTCTGCTACCCTAGTTTATTTGCATAAGAGCTTTGAAGCGAGTGCAGCCTCAGTCAGTGAGAAGCGAGTGACGACGTTCTTTTGGCAGTGTGTGGTATGGTGTGCTAGTGGTGCTTTTGGCAGAGTGTTATATGGTCTGCTAATGAGCATGGCTGCATTGAATTACCATGAGAAAGAGCTATGTATAAAAGCAGCTACAGGTTTATATTGGGGAAGTTATAATTAAAAGTGACAGAAGTCATGAGTTACCCCCTAATATCGTGTCGAACCTCCTTTCCCCAGGTGTAGTGCAGCAACGCGATGTGACATGGATTTAGCAAGTCACTGGTAGTCTCTTGTAGCAATATCGATCCATTCTGCTTCTATATCCGTCCATAATTGTGAAAATGATTCCGGTGCCGGATTTTGTGCATGAACTGACCACTCGATTATGGCTCATAAATGTTCATGTAGGGCGATTTGGGTGGCGAAATCATGCTCTCGAACTGTTCAGTTCGAGAGCAGTGGCCCGGTGACGTGTATGGAAACATCAAGTCAATGAATAGCTGCAGATGATCTCCAAGTAGCAGAAAATAACCATTTCCAGTCAATGATCCTTCCAGTTGGACAGCTGACCTCAATCCATTCTATAAAAATACAGCCCATGGGAGCTGCGCCACACTCGAACCCTACCATCAGCTCTTACCAACTGAAGTTGGGTCTCACCTGACCGGACCACGGTTTTCCAGGCGTCTAAGGTCCAACAGACACGGTCACGAGCCCAGGCGATGTCGTGCTGTTAGCAAAGGCACTCTCGTTTGCCGTCCTCTGCCATAGCCCATTAACGCAAAATTTCGCCGTAGTGTCCTAACGGATAAGTTCGTCTTACTTTCCGTATTGATTTCTGAGGTTATTTCAGGCAGTGTTGCTCGTCTGTTAGCACTGACAACTCTACGCAAACGCCGCTGCTCTCGGTCGTTCAGTGAAGGCCGTCGGCTACTGCGTTGTCCGTGTTGAGAGGTAACGCCTGAAATTTGGTATCGACACTGTGGATCGTGGAATATTGAATTCCCTAATGATTTCCAAAATGGAATGTCGCATGCGTTTAGCTCCAACTACCACTCAGCGTTCAAGGCCTGTTAGTTCCCGTCGTGCGCCCCATAATCACATCGTAACGCTCTTCACTTGAGTCATCTGAGTGCAAATGACAGCTCCGTCAGTTCACTGGCCTTTTACATCTCTTGTACGTGACACTACCGCCATTGTTATAATGTCATATCGCTATCCTATGACTTTTGTCGCCTAAGAGTATATATAGTTCTTTCTGTGTTTACTCTGGAACACATGGTTATATTTTTCTTCAACTATATCCTTGACGAACCATGTTCTAACAATGAGACGTCTTAGGCGTTGAGGTTGAATGAATAGTGGAGCGGTGTTTACTATTAATGTGTGGCAGATTCTGTTTTGTTTATGTACTGTATGTGATTCGTGATCAGGTTTAGCAAGACGGTGTTTCATTCACAAAATGGTGTCTGAATCCAACATGGTTTTCAGATGTACATTACGAAGCAGATATTTGTGTGACTGCGCGAAATGGATCACATCAGTCATGTAACATTTGTCTTGTTGTTAGGCGTAAACACATGTTATAATGGTGAGGAAGAATGCCATATGTGCATTTCTATTTTGTCCATTTCATCAGTTTATTTAAATGAACTGTAGTTTTTCATGATGATAGTATTAAGTAACCGTGTCCACCACTAAATACACTAATTTCCAGTTATTTACAGACACCTTACATCTAGTCAATCCTACATTGACTAAAAGAGCAGGGGTTTTGTTTCTCTGTGTTGCTTAACAAATACATTTTCTATATTTAATGAATAACATTATAGATGTCTATGATAACCATTCTGCATGTCATACTCATTATGCATTGCAGTTAGCCTTTCTATTACTTTGATTAATTATTTTCGGATCACAGAAGGTAAGTTTCGCTTGAGAACCTCAGAGCAACGGAGTATAAACTGCTTCTATGAAAACATAGTTATAAGCTAAATTACAGCGCATTACAAATATTATTGTTTGTACTAATAATACAAAATACTGTGCATTAAAATTTGTGAGACATTTCTTTTCTTCTACTGTATGGGACTGTATTAACCAATGATTACGTGTGCTGTGTGAGAATAAGAGAATGTCTGTATGTTACTCAACAAGTATTCTAGACGATGAAACTTGAAATATTCAGGCAATAATATCCACATGAAAAATAAATTTTATGGGGAATAGCGGAAAATGCATTATCAGACTTAGTTGTCAATATATGTAGAAAAGAATAGTGGGCTATACTGAAGATTTTTTTGTAAATGACGTGCTGTTTGCTAAGTGCGGTTAACATTGTGGGACTTGCTGCTTATGCAGTTTATAGAGATTATTTACTGGAAGAGTCCGTGAAATAAAACAAGAAAGTGTTGGTTAATGAGAGAGGATATTTGGAATTTATAATGTATTCAGCATTTTTGTTTGGATACAGATACATAGTGACAATTCTGTGTTCTTCTCAAAATACATGATTTGAAGGAGTGAGGGTAAAGAGTGATTGCTGTGGACTTTTTTTATTATGGAATGGTACGCTTTTTGACGAAAAGTTTTTTGTGTTAATCTGAGACAGATTTTCCTGCAGTGAGCTGCAAAATTTATTCCATGTTTTGAAAACGTTTGTTTTCAGTGCTAATCTGAATGAGTAATTCACTTACATCAATGTGTACGATTTAATTTTCAAGACTTTGGTATTGGTACATTGGACATCTGTCTATAGTATAGTGTATGACTGATAATATGTAATATGATTGGTTCAGATTAGAAATTCTCTTGTCGAAGAAGAGAAGTATGTCTGTAGCACTTGTGATCTTTTACAGCTGTTTATTTTGTGATAGGATCGACAGTTGTACAATCTGATGAGTGATTCACTTTTGATGACTTATGACGCAGAGTTGAAAACAAACCTCTGTTTACGGAGTTAGTGGTGGAATGACTTGTAATTTCACATGTTGGACGCTGCTGCTATGCGTTTATCTGTTTCTTTGTAAGGGGTATTCCCCGTTACTAACCATAATTTTATATAGGGCTGATGCAGGCATTGTATAATTTCTGAAGCGTGATCGGATGTGAACACTGGATGCTGTACATCTACGAAAAGATATAATGTGCTCGTATCACACAGAGCCATTGTTTTACGGAGGTAATTTTTTCGTTTTACGGTTCGATAACAGTTTGTCATAGAGAAACCTGGAAGAGGGATGTATGTCATCCGCTTGAAATATATTTCTTACATTGGAATATTAACGGCGCTACATTCCATACGACTGATAGGTTGGAAATGCAAGCGAACTAACTATATAGCCCGTTTTAAGTGCGGAACGTTGCAGCTTTAGGGGTGCTTGTGTTTTATGTTCTCTCTTACCAGTACCTTCCAGGCTTCGATCCTAGACTCTGGAATAATACTTTAAAATTGATAGCTTCGTTGATTTACGTAAAAATGCTTCGACGTCCACCCGTCTGGAGCTCCATCTCTCATAAAAATCACCCGTTTTTGTTCTTCTTCACCGTCTGCTAGTACATCACAACTTCATATCTGTTACTATACGTCGATAAGGAATTCTAACCTCGTCGACATGGGTGCATCTCGAGAAATATTGCTCACTTGGATGCACAAGGAGTCGGCAAGATCCATTCATTCACGAGACGTGGAATGTAGCGGTCTACTTCTGGTCGATTGCAGATTAAATCGTTAACAGTGCTGCAGGGTGGGTTGGTCAATGACAGTGCGAGGGGGTCTTTCAGTCTCTAATTTTGCCCTAAGACTGTGAGAATACTCTGTCTCTCCCATCAGCATAGAGATAGATCGTAAATTAAGCACTGTGCTCGAAGTGTTAGAAATATGTAGTGTGCTGTCTTATATACTTTGGTGATGGATGTGTATGAGAATTAACAATGCATGGACATTCTGCACAGTCATCTATACACATTCGCAATGGTACTCGCAAAGTAGAGAAGGGGTGGTTTAGCTATGACACTGAAATTGGGAAACATGCTGTCACATCACTGGTCAGTGTTGATATTACTGTAAAATTGGTAAAATTGTTCACACAGTCAACTGTAATGCTTATTATTTCAGTACATTGGGGCTGTCTATTCCATCCCATCCGTATACTGGTATGCTGTTGGTTACCAAATAATGACTGACTGACATGGCTTGTTTGAGTTGGAGAAAGAGTTTTGGTGCAGGGACAATGCCTTCTGGTGATGGATAGCACCGAAATAGTGATCGAGTACATGACTGCAATATGAGGAATCAGTCGAAATGGAACCCGGAGCCATCAGCTATTCCGTCAGTGTGACAGATGAGTTTAAATGTAGAGGTCGTCAATCACTTTCGGACATCAGTTTGGAAACTCTCCACAACGCTACCGAACTCTTCCAGTTTACTTATGTTGTAACTGTCTTTTATTTAAAATCATCCAGTGTGTGCAGCGTGTTACGTTAGGTGCAGTAACAACATGATTTACACCATGCGATGTCTAGATTTCTGCGAGAGGCTGTGGATCAGTACGTCTTAATGTCAGTTTAGAACCTGACACTGACCTCGAAGTTGTGGGGAGGGGGGGATGTATGGCAGTGTACAAAGGGTGTTACAGCAAAAAAAAAACAATGTTTTAAACAATGACACAGGGTCATAGGGAGCGTCTCTTGCACAGTCTGTGGGATACGGTCCTCCTCCTACAGTAGTTGATGAAACTTTAAACTGGTCTGTGCAGTGGATCAATAGCAGTATGTTTAATGGGATCGTCACATCTGCCCAAAGCTGGCATGCATGTTGTTTTTGATATATGGGGGGGGGGGGGGGGAGAGAGATGTGGTAAAAATCTTACTGAGTTCTCTATCAGATGAAGCTAGTGGAGCTTTTATTGTACATAATTTTCCTCTGTTGGAAGAATATAACAACGATGATAGAATGTTGAGATGATAGACGTGAATGGACCCTGAGGGATGTGGATCTGTAATACCTGCTTGTAGTTTGGAGAAGCACCACAATGCGGTAGCAAAATCCATGTCCTTCCTTCAGTTCCCGTAATTCCTTTTACACTACCTCGTGTTGCAGTAGCAGTCTTTGTTTCCGCCGAATAATCAAAACACAGTTCTCTCGCAGTAACTCAGCTTTGTCTGTTTCTACACGGGTTGCAGAAGGTGGTAGATACAGCTTTCTCTGAATTCTGCTCAGTCCGACTTACATTGGGAAATCACATGCTCAAAGCTGCAGGGACGGTGGTGCAGAGTCTGAGGGGTGGCTGTAAGATGCATATGGGCTACCTAGAACCATGTTGGAATTTTACTGCAGCAGATAGGTTCCAGAAATGTGGCTCGTTTCGAGATATGAGAGTGCCAGAAATATGATTAACTAGTGACTGTAATCATTAGAGGACTTCTCCACAGGATCCAATTCACGTATGTGGTTGAATGGAAAGATTTGATTCCAAATCATAATCATTTCTAGCAGATAGCGTAACACCAGAGATCCGAAAAGCTAGAGTACATTTCTTACGACCTCAATCAGCAGACCATCTACTACTGTTTTTGATCCTTCTCAATTAGTCATCGCCTATAACTCAGTGGGTGTATCGCAAAACCTCTGACATGGTATCGAGACAGAGTACGTTACAAATATAGGAGAAATATCTAGTGGTGGCGGTGTGGGGGGGATGCAAATAGTAGTTTCGTACCACGTTCCATAGCCGAATCAGTTTCAAAATTCAGCGATTTTATGACGAGGTTGCATCGTGGACTGCATGTAACCAGACTATTGGTCCGATAATATACACTCCTATGATCACCATCTCGGTATTTGTCTGGAAAAACCATGTGATCTGTAGGTAATGGCATACATGGGTTTATAAAGGCCGTATAGGTTTAACAGGGATACTTGTGTGCACATGTAGAACCAAGACCGCTTGTGACTTTGACATACAGTATTTGTTGGGATCAGAGTTTTGTAACATCGAGTGGTCTGTAAGTTGATTAAACATCTCTTTCTAAGACGTGGTGGTGGCCCTTGCAAGAAAAACTTATGATACATGTCCACCCTTTGTTGATTTTCGGTCAGTATTATTTCCTATCGCCAGCAATCAGTTACTGATGAAGTATTATACTTAGGTTTGCCTTGAGCATCAGGCTTATAAAGTACGTGTTTGTGTTCTGACATGTGCAAAGGAAATGACTATGTCCATTTATAAGGAAGGTATGGATTTAATGTCGAGTACTGTGATATCAAAGGGAAGAGTATGTCAAGT
Source organism: Schistocerca nitens (assembly GCF_023898315.1). Classification (NCBI taxonomy): domain Eukaryota; kingdom Metazoa; phylum Arthropoda; class Insecta; order Orthoptera; family Acrididae; genus Schistocerca; species Schistocerca nitens. Next base: position 526,324,566 of record NC_064619.1, on the reverse strand, counting down.
CATAAGAATGGTACTGATATTTATATTTCCAGGGCCACAGCTGTCAACAGAGCGTATTTCTGATACTTTGCTCACTGTCGAATATCATTCAACAGAGACCGTGATTATAACATTTAGTTGTAAGTACGGGGATAAAATACATATGTGACCGATATCTTACGATTATCATTCTACCTGTGCATGCTTGCGCGCAGCGCTGGTGACTGTGTGGGGATGATTCACGTTTCCCATTAACGGTAGGAGCTGTCCAAATGGAGAGGCCTGTTGGAGTGTAGGAATGTAGATGACTTAACAGTATTGTCCTCAAGACGGCCGAATAGCGAACTAATGCTTAGTATGTGTTGGATAGGTGTCGAGATCGCGTGGAAATTTGAGAAGATTGAATATGGAGGTATAATTGCCCTGTACCATTATTCCCTCCCATGTAAATTCTTTGGTTGACTGCTTCTTCACATTTCGCGTCTTTATTTAGTTGAGAGAACATCGATTGTGGTGTATGCATCTGGCAGGTGGAAGACACTTTAGTTGGTTCTCTAGACATGAGAAACACGTTATTTGACTTTGTAAATTATAGAGATGATTTGGAATCTGTTACATCACCCACATCGGTATTAGCGAGTGGAAATATCAGTTTACTCTATTTTTCTTTTGTCGAGTTTTTTTTTTTTTTTTTTTTTTTTTTTTTTTTTTTTTTTTTTTTTTTTTTTTTGCGTAAAGGTCTTCACAGACGGGATAAGTTTCTAGTTACTCAGTGGTCTACAGCATGCTCCACCTCGCTTAAGTTTGGGGTTTGTAGAGAAATAACTTCCAGTGTATATCTTCGGAATTACGTTGTGCGAGCAATCGGTACGATACTGCTGTGTGCTTGATATCAGGAATTACCGCGAAAATGGTATAACATTATGGCAAACCATTCGAAAATACATGTGTTCTTGTAATCCTAGAGTCTGTAGATGGGTGTAGAAAAGCAAGCAAGGAAGCAGGTTCAGACCAGAAACAGTAATGCGTTTGTGCCGAGGGGGAACGAGCCGAAATTTGTAGAACAGTTGTGAAAGGGCTGATTTTGTATGGTGAAGGATACGAATTGTATGTTTACTACATCGACACGGTACGCAGTGATATATTGCTCGGTTGGAGATCCGTTTCATGCCCTGATACTCAAGCTCCTTCCTCAGTTGGAGAGCAGTGTAATTGAGCAAGAGTTTTTCAATATTTGACGATATGTAGGGGCACTTTGCAAGGTTTAATTGTCGGTGCAAAATGGCGATCTGTGTAAAATAGATTTTTTTGCCACTTAAAGCCTCATTTGCAGAAAGAAAAAGAGAAGGTGGACGGTGCTTCCACACTGGCGGCCTCAGTAATTCGGTGGGTGAATTCGATGGGAGCGAATCATAATGCACAATTCATTCACAAGACATCCTTTGTCTTGGGATTTAGGAGTCTCTACACAGCAGTGAGAACGTTTGCATATGTTGAAAGCAGGAAGCGTAACTTGTAACGGATGGGGTGCCACGTTAGGATCGTGAGGAAGAATGCATTCACCGTTATTCTGCGATATTTTCGTAAGCAGGTTCTGTTAGAGCAAGAATTTCCGTGCATACAAGCCAAGACATCACGAAAGCTCCTACAAAATTGCACATTAAGTATTTCTGGGGCACTATACAATTTCCGAGAGTTCGACTTGTTTCTTATTTTAGATAGCCATGTGGCTTCAGTATAACATTGAGAACGTTGCTAGATGCACTTGCGATGGTATGTAGCTATCCGCAGCGATGCGTGAGCCACACGTTATGCATGTCCCAGTAGAATCGCTAAGGAGAAAGCAGACTGTGCTGTTCTGGAACAGATTTCTGCAGCGTCTGTGAGGGTGAGTAGCTCATCAACTAGGTCTTCACTGGACTGCAGGTAGAGCGAAGGATCACACCAGCAATGGTGAACACATGTGCGTGTGGCCCAGAGGATGACTTGGCACTTATTTAGATATACATCTGACGTCAGTATAACACTCGAAGAACTTTAAAACTATAGAGGTGACTTTGAATGCCGTTGGCAGCAGTGTGAGAGTGATGGCTCATTCTGGCTTGCGTCCAGCAGTGGCTTGTGGCGGTGTTGATATGCGTGCCCTTGGAGCATCTGTGTTCTGCAAATAGGTCTTCGCTCCCATCCGGACTCGTCAGCAGCAGTGCCTAGGTGATCACGTATTTTGAGAGGAATTTCTCAGGTGCCAAGTATCAAAGGGTTGCCACCACGTCATGCTTGAGGGACCCGAATGGGCACCTGTGTGTGGACAGGCAGCTGCCAATGCATCCCGACTTCTGGGAGCGTGTGCGGTAGCCTCCTGTGCGGTCCAGTGAACAGGGGGGCAGTGGGCAGTGCTCGTTCACATTCTTTGTGTGTCTGTTGCATTACTTTATTAGCAGGTCTGTAGGCTGTGCTATGAATTATTTAGACAGTTTACTGGTTGATTTTGGCCAGCCGGAGTGGCCAAGTGGTTCTACGCGCTACAGTCTGGAACCGCGCGACAACTACTGTCGCAGGTTCGAATCCTGCCTCGGGCATGGATGTGCGTGATGTCCTTAGGTTAGTTAGGTTTAAGTATTTCTAAGTTCTAGGACACTGATGACCTCAAAAGTTAAGTCCCATAGTGCTCAGAGCCATTTGAACCATTTGCACTAGTTGATTTTGTGTCTGCACTTCAGTGTAGTGCATTATTTGGGAGGAGTTTGCATGTCTGTGTTGTGTACTGAAATTACTACGGTAATTTAGGTGTTGTTTGCATGTCTACAGAGCGTTATTTCAGAAATTTACGAATAGATTATAGGTCTGTAGGCTGTGTGGCGTGATCTCAAGCATGTCAGAGCATGTGTTTTGTATCAGTGTGATAAATATACTATCTAAAATCCACCCCTAAATAAATTGTTCCAAAATAAATATAGTACACTCCTTCCTCTCTCCAGCAAGCCAGCGGAGGCTGAGTCATTTTCCCCCTCCAGACAGCCATGTTGTGTTATGTCATGGAACAGATGACAGCACCCTCTGCTGGCGGTACTGTGTACTAGGTCATTTGGACTCTGGATCCCATGTCAACCACACTGTTTCCCTCCATTTTCCCCGCCATCTTGGATTACATCACAGAACAGATGACAGCACCTTCTGGTAGCAGTACTGTGTACTAGGTCAGTTGGACTCTGGACCCTATGGTGACTTTGCATGATGGTGGTACTGCCCCTAATTGATTAAATAAACAGTGCATGCAAAATTAAGACTTCTGTCCAGGACAGGTCAAGTGCTCTTCCCGCCATTCCCTAGGATGAGGTGGCGGTCGGTTAGTGGAGGTAGCCCAACTACTCTTTCTTTCTTGCCATTTTCTTAGGTTAGTAGCCCAATTGACCTATCTTTCATCCAAAATTCAAACTTCCTGCCAATGCCTAGGAAGAGGTGGCAGTTGGATGACTTAGGTTAGTGATGGTAGTTCAAGTGACCTTTTGCCCACAATTTTGTTGGGTTAGTAGAGGTGTGTTGCATTATCCTGATGGAGTTTGAACTTTCCGCCATTTTCTATGGAGGGTGAGGGGAGGGGGGTTAGGTTAGTGTAGGTAGTCCAATTGAACTAGCTTCCCGCCAAAATCCGCCATCCTGAATGACGTCATGGCTGCCATCTTGGATGATGTCATGCACTGTTGACAAGTCTACAGGCTGCGATCTTGGATGACGTCATCGCAGCCATCTTGGATGCATATGGCAACAATGGGGAGATGGGTGGTACATAGGTAGCTCTACTACTAGTGTCAGTTATCGGGTTCTATGCTACATGCACCTATTGTCACAGGTGATCAAAGAATTTTGGCGCAACGCAACACATTCTATCAGTTCACACACATACGTAACGAACAGAAGGTATGGTGGCCATGCAGGCCTGGTTAATTGACAAAAGCCTCAGAGAGCGAGTTGCAGAATGTCAGAAGCGTTCCTTGCCCAGTCCTCCCTCGCACTCCTGAATTTATCGAGGTGAAAGAGTTTCACTACTTCATACTTTAACCTGTGTGTTCATAAGAGACTGTGGCCTCAGTTTCTAACGCCTGTAAACATTACCCTCCTGTATAGAAGCTGACACATCTGTGAATAAACACAATCTGGCTGGCTTTGTTTTTAAATTTCCAAGTGGCAAGAACTTTCTCACTGGGAAACAGGATAACTAAAAGGTGGGGGGTGAACGGGAGTTAAGGGTAATCTGCATGCAAAAAAATCAAAATTTTTGATACTTTATAAAAGAAGTTCTACAACATTCTTCACTCTTTCCTTGGTGAGATGATATGTAACTTATCTTTGTATGCCGTTTAGAAGTTTATTATTTTTAATTTTATAATATTAGCTACTTGTGTATTCTCGAATCTACGTACCTAACTTCGGACGTACAACTCTTTAAATGCGATTCAAAAACTTACAAGTGTCGAGTTGTATCAAATCCACATGAAAAAGAGGAGTTAAAGAAACTGGATTGCGTTGGGCATGTGCAAATGATAATGGTCACATGTAGCAGAAGATTAAAACAAACTCTTCGCACAACCACATTATCAAATGGTACACCACTGAGGGGTCTGCCGACTGAGTAAACAATAGATCATCTTCAACAATGTTACTGAATTGCCATCAAGGACAACGAAAATTATTCAGAAAGTGTGAAGAAAGTAGCCTTGGCCTCATACTTCCACAAACTCTCAAACAGAGAAACAATACATCTACATCTACATGTACATAGATTCCTCGCAAGCCACCGACAGGTAAGTGGAGGAGGGTACTGTGTACAACTACTACTCACTTCCCTTCAACAGTCACATGCCCATCTGGCCCTGAATCATGCCGTAAATCCCGGAAGGCTGAAGTTTCAGGAGTGTTTTAAACATCGGAACTTTATTCCTGAAGAACTTTGTTTCCGATGCTGTTATATGAGCCACGAGGCGAATTTATGATCTCCTCCGAAAGTGTCTACGTGTGTGTACTCAGATTCCCAATGTTTCTTTCAGTAGTACGATCTTAACACAAGTTCCCAAAAATGTGTTTGTAGGATTTAATACAATGAAAGCTGGCCAGGGTGGCCGAGCGGTTCTAGGCGCTACAGTCTGGAACCGCGCGACCGCTACGGTCGCAGATTCGAATCCTGCCTCGGGCATGGATGTGTGTGATGTCCTTAGGTTAGTTAAGCTTAAGTAGTTCTTAGTTGTAGGGGACTGATGACCTCAGAAGTTACGTCCCATAGTGCTCAGAGCCATTTGAACCATTTGAACACAATAAAACGTGGACTTAGTGATGATGTATAAACATTTAACGTTGGAAACATGGGGAGAATAAGAGTTCTAGCCCATCTTAACATCACTCCAGGATGATTCATTGTAAAGGGGCTGAAAATGTTAGACAAGTCGAGACTTGCCGAGGCGTAGTGTACAACGCGGTTCACCATCGAACAAGCAAGGTCAACCAGAAGGAAGAGGCTTTTAGAGAAGAAGGGTGGCAAAGACGATGATCCTGACTATGCTACTACGTGCATTGATCTTTAATTTAAAAATATTAGTTAGTTTTTTTATCTTTTTAAACTTTTTAAACTTTAAACGCGATTTTTTCAAAATGACTTTTTTATAATATGTATCAAAACCTACTTGTGGTAGTTACATGAAATTCTGTGACCCGTTTTATTATAACTTACTATACCTACTGAAGCACAGTCATAGCGGTGATCTGAATAGGGATAAATTTAGGGTCTTACATGTATAAATGTTCACAATAAGAATGGCATAATTAAAAAAATTGTATCTCCGATCCTTTTATATCTTATTTCTTAATTCTGCTTCAGTAAACCTAAGTAACATTAATAAGCTACATTTAAAAATTTTATACTGTTACCTTCATTGGTTTGAGAGATAAAAGTACATAAACTTGACTTATTTAAAATTAAAGCATAACTCTGCAAACTTCCTTTACAGCAAGACAAAAGTGATACCAAACCCCTTACAATGCATCTCATGCAGCAATTCACTAAGTGTGTGTGTGTGAAATAGAGGTAATCTCTGCCAAACGTGTGATTGCACTCTGTATCCTATAACGGCTAATAACAGGGAAAAGATCTGAATTAGTAAATAGCAGAAATTATGTCTCTGTCTCCGAAAGCATATCTTGAAATTCAACATCAGCACGAACTTACCTTGCTAGCTGAAAATTTAATTTAAAGGCTTTAAAAGTATTTAAAGCAAACGTAGTTTGTTTGAAAATGTAGAACACATGTGGAGATCTGAATAACTATCAGTGGAGTGAGAAAGAAATTCGTAAAAATCCAATATTATACGAATACTTTATACATTGTTAAGAACATGAATACAAATTCTATTCCACAGACCACTTGTCTTTACATGATCAACCGTATACAAAATGCCGTATGTTCGTCGTATTAACGTCCGAAATATTTCAGGATGAGTGAAAGAGCAACTAGATAAAGAACCGAATGTGGGTATTCATTCATGCTAACGTTTCGCACGTTAAACTCGACTATAAACTATCTCGAGGGAAAAAATCTGACGTTCCGTAAATCGTAAAAACCACGTAACAAAGGATCACGTAAATATAGCACAAGCAAGCAGTCAGCAACCAAGTCATCATAATCCAGAACGAAGTCGCTTCAGCGCGGCCATTTCATTAGCACAAAGCGTTTATACTGAACAGACGGGCAAGTTCTCACTGCACCTGGCGGTAACAGAAGACGAGCGTTGTCCGCTGACCATGTGGCCACGCTGACTGATTGTGCCCGCCAAACTTTAACACCGTCTGACTCACGTCAAATTTCAGGCGACTTGCTAAGCCATAAAGCTCAAAGCCTTCACCCAAAGATATGCTGATCTAACACACGGCCAGAGCGATACAGATCCTCAGGGGTGACTACCGAGGAGCGCGTGAGTACACGACCTGAAATGCGTGTGACAGCAGAGGAACACTGAAAAGTGCAGCATACATTCAGTCTTCATCAACATCATACTGCTGCCGTTCTAATAAATACCACTTGCGTATGATCGTTGTAGGCCAGGGCCGGCCAAACGCTGCACAGTGTGCAGACGTGCGGAAGTGCTGCACATGTGTGCACGTGTGCGGCAGCGAGCGACAGCGACATCTGTTATTAGACATGCGTCCTAAATGAACGGCGGCGGCTCCACTTCCCTGTTTATGTGGTACAAGCAAGAGCGTAACATACCCAGTCTCGTTTACCCCTGGTAACCATAACCTTAATAGAGAAGTACTGAGTAGTGACAGGTACTGTGAAAAAGCAAAGGACGGGAGATCTATGTTCTCAGTCGTTTAAGAATGACTGGGAACTGAAATTCTTTTTTGTAGCCGTTGGTGAAAACTCACAGTGTTTGTTGTGCCGCCGAATAATAGGCGGCCAGCGTAAGTTTTCAATTGAAAGACACTACAATGCATATCACAAAGACGAGTGTAGTGTATTCAACAGTGAAGAACGGCAGCAAAATTAAATGTCCTCAAGAAAATGGATGAGATACATCAACTCGATTATCATTTCTCATGACGAGTGATAAACGTGTTTGGATTTATTCCTTTCATAATTAAAAATTATTGTTTACTAACTGTGCATTATTGCCTCATTCTGCTCCATGTTACATTATTATCAGGAAAGTTGGTCATTAAACCGATTGTTCCAATGTATACTTACATTTAGGTTTTTTTTATGTGTGAAGGGCTACGCTCAGCTGAAGTCGATAAAACACAACATTCATCTAATTGTCGGTTATTATGCAGATTTCAGACGTAACTGATGAAAGATATAGCAATAATGATATTGAAATAACAGGTGATCATCGAGAGGTCTGCGGTTATGATTCTGTTCAGACAATTCTTTGTCCCTAACTTGAGAATGCACACTATACGGAGCTCAGAGCTTGCAAAAATCGTCCCTTCCCCCCCCCCCACCCCCACCCCCACCCCCCTCCCCCTGTGTATGTTTACGATACGACGACAAATATACAGAAGATGTTAACAATATTAAATCGCTAATAACTTCATAATACAGTTTTGCAGGACTTGAGCGCAGAACTGCTGGAACGCATAAATAAATGTGTGGTGTCACCGCTAGACACCACACTTGCTAGGTGGTAACTTAAATCGGCCGCGGTCCTGTAGTACATGTCGGACCCGCGTGTCGCCACTGTGTAATCGCAATCCTAGCGCCACCACATGGCAGGTCACAAGATACGGAATAGACCTCGCCCCAGTTGTACGGACGACATAGCTTGCGACCAGACCTACCAAGTCTTCCTCTCATTTGCCGAGAGACTGATAGAATAGCCTTCAGCTTATTCCATAGCTACTACCTAGCAAGGCGCCATTTGTATCAGTGCTTATAGCTTACTACTATTCAAGAGATGTATTCTAACAAGAGAATAAAGTTAAGTATATTATTCCAGCTACGTACTGTTCTTCTTATTCATTAATAAGTCTCATGTTCCAGTACTTCACGCCCGTCTGCGTTAGTTTAGCGTGCACTTTCAGCCACTTCATTCTACAAGGTGTTGGCCCAGCTGCCGACACATCAAAATGTTTATTTGCAATGCAAATGTTGTCCGATATATGTGATACAAAAATAAAAAATCTAGCATACTTTGCTTCAATTCTATAAGAGTGTTCTTGGGGTAACTAACCAGGGAGAGCTAGAGTTTTCCAAGACAACAAACGTCTCGAACGAATTATTTCTTTTGTGAATTCAAGAACGTCCTGCAGAGGTCAGTTCAATGAACTGGGACACTAACTTCTGCTACTCAGTATATTTGTTCAGTGTCGAAATTTGATGTAAAGTATATATCTCGTTTTCAAACCAAGAATTGATTTCACTAAAATTCCTCTCCTGTGCCAGCCTCTTCATCTCAGAGCAGCACTTGCAACCTACGTCCTCAGTTGTTTGTTGGATGTGTTTGGCTCTCCGTCTTCCTCTACAGTTTTCACCCCCTACAGGTCCCTCTAATACCGTGGAAGTTATTCCATGATGTCTTAACAGATGTCCTATCATCGTGTACCTTCTTGTCGTCAGTGTTTCCCATATATTCCTTTCCTCTCAGATGCTGCGGAGAACCTCCTCATTCCTTACCTCATCAGTCCACCTAATTTTCAGCACTCGTCTGTAGCACCAACTTGGTCAAAAACGGTGCCAAGTGTCCTGAAACACACATTTTCTATAACTTGCCAGCAGCCACAAAAATAGTAAATACTTGTAAAATACGCTTTAAGAGCAGATCAGAGTATTTGTTGATGGCTAGCTCCTACTTCATTGATGAATTTATTATGTGTGTGTTAGGCCTATTAATAACATAAAATAACTTGAGTGTTGGGTAGAATATGACTAAGCACATCTCCAGTGCAGCAATGTGATCAGTGTCAATAAGTGTTGTAAGTTGATTTTCCCTATGACAATGCGTGACTAAAATGGCCTATTACCATGTGTTGTACGTATGTATGTTTTATGACAAGTTTTTTATCATCTCATAAATGAAAATATGTTGAAGATTTTTTTTTTACTCTCCCCAAATATATCTTCACTTGGGCTCTGCGGAAAGAGCATTAGCGTAAGGAACAAAAAGGAACATCTAATCTAGTTTAATTAGTATAAAATAGCATTTGTTATGGGATAATAGTTTCCCTGGCTCGTTCTGTTCGAAGTACTTTTGTGATTCTTTAGGTTTTAATACTACAAGTACTTACCGGTCTTCTCGTGTCACGATGAATTATAGATGGCTTCCATCTATGGATGAACATAGACGTACAACTACACTGCAGCGATATCATTAGCGTATGTTACAAGGTTGTACTCCCTTCACAGTAAGTATTGATACCTCTATGTAGTTAAGTTATGACGTTACATCCAGCTCCGTTGTACAGATATTTAACCTGTATACTACAAATTTATTTGATTATTGTTGTGATGTTAAAGGTGTACTTTTTAAGTATACAAGGTCGAAACCGGTCAGTAGTGTAGATTAAAGCATTCATTCGAACTTAACGTTTCTACTGGAAGTAAGAGCATCTGCTTACTGCCTTATATGAGTTATTGTAATCGTTTCCACAGTAATAAATTATTTTCGCAGACCTTTATTGTCTAGGTTATGTCACAAATAAACAGTTTCTAGCACAGAAGAATAAATTCGTAAATGTATTAGCAAGTTTGAATGTTTTAAGGTGGGAAATATAACCCATGTTTCTGAAACAGAAGAAGTTATTCCGCGTAAAATAACTGGCTAGAATTTGAACAGTATAAAATGTTTGTTTGTTGAATCAAATAAGTCGTTTTCATTATTCACAATGCGTAGTCGCAACAAAATTGTATAAATTGTGTTTGGGTTAGAACTTTAATAAAATGGGACGGGAATTACGAGGGTAAATTAATTACGAACAATGTTTTCAGTGCTTTGAAATCACACAAATCCGATGCACAGTACAACAGGACATTTATATATTTAATAATATATACAGTTTAATTACACGAAGATATAAATTACTTAACGTCGCATATGAATTGAAACAATAGCTGAAAGAGAGCTTACTGCTATAACAGCTAACCACACAGATGAGTTGTCCGTATTTTTACAGTTGGTATCTACTTGTTTCTAATAAATACAAACATAAATAAGTTTTGACTGAATGAGGGAAACGGTAATACGCCTAATTTCATAATACCTGTTGACAAAAAGAATCTGGAACAGGCAATGAGACATTTATTGCTAAAATGAATGGTACGTCCAGAGCCATTTCAGCCATACGTAATAATATTTCAGCTAGTATTGCACAATGTATTTGATACTCCCTTTGTTCTCAAACAGTAATCTACGGCCATTTAAAGGTAGCTATTTTTTTCGTACAAAAGGTCATGAAAAACTATCGCCGACATTGGAGGACAGATATTTCTCGGGACTTAAGCACTAAATCAAAAGTTTAGGAGCACATTTCGTCACGTTTCAAATACTTCTTTGCAGCACAGTATATCTAACCCAGTGTTAGTTTCAGGTCATTTCGCATATAGGGGGACAGAAAGTCAATCTTCATTTCACGAGAATTTCATTAGTATCACTCACAACACAGTTACTCACTTTTTTAATTCATTTCTCCCTTTACTCACTTCAATGGAAAATAAGTTTAGTTCAGCAGCGTAAGCCAAAGTTTTCATGAAAGTTGTAAATATTTACGTTTGCTATTTTTTTCTGTATGATTCTGTAAGTTGTGGAGCACAGTCAAAAAATGAAAACTCCACAATTCTTGCGCTAAACATTAATGGACATGTAAACATTGTAGCTTGAAATGAACTGGTTCTCCGATCAGTGTGTATAGCAGAAGTATTTCCAATGCTGACGAATAATAAGTCATAGCAATAAGGTTTATAGCAAATAAGAATAGAATCTGTTGCAACTCCCTCTTGCTATAATTTGATATGTTCATTAATACCTCATTTCTCTTCTTTAACTTCGAGATAGTTTTTTTCCGTTATGTTTTCCTGTTGATTGTGGGCTTCCGTTTGAATCTGCTGTGTTATACTGGTATTACAGTTAGGACATCCCAGAGACTCTTGTAATCGATTTGGTTGTTGATATGATTCACGTATATTTCAGAACAACTTACTCCATCATCTTCAGCACCTAAGGAACCTAATAAACTTTTCAGAAGTAACGGACTGCTTACTTTTATACATATTTATCTCACTGAATTCGGTTCATAGACACAAATGGTTTTGTCAGTAACTGTTCACAGGCGGATATCGTGGTTATTACGAATAGCGATAGCGCAGCTATGTTTTAAGATGACGTGCTGCAGTACTACAATGAGTGATGAGTTGTCTGAACCTGACCTGTTGCATTCTTTCAGTTAAGGTTGCCCTACTGAGTACGACGCTTTGACCTTGTACATACTGTTTCACGAAGAAATACACTATTATCAAAGACAAAAGGTAAGCTGTAATTCCACACTATCAGGTGCGATGTGTGACCACAGAGGCCCTTAACCTGGTCATACAATCGCTGCATCATTCACCGGACCGGAGTAGAAGGTCTGACATAATTTCTATTCGTGTAGGGCGAGCGGTGATCGTTATGTGGTGTTTGATACAGAGAACCCACACAAGATGTACATTTAACGTTTCTTATCAGACGGGCTAGTCCAAAAGGAAAACTGAAATTCTCTTAATGGTGACAGGTATCACAAACTGCTGTCTTGCATCGTCAACTCGCCGCTGCGTCCTTTCGCTCAAATTTGTCATCATCCTCCTCAAGATCTTGGTTGTATCAGCAGTGGACTGTCACCTCACCTCTTCTAAACCATACAGTTTTCAAGAAACGAAGAGTTGTTCTTCGTATAGGCAATAAATACCCATTCTAGTCGTAGACATTTGTTGTCTTTTTGCTGTACACTAGAAATCTATTTGAGCGTCATGTAGCTGCAATATCAGATATCCTGAAAGGTAACGTTATCCACGTAAAAGTGAATTTCACAATCAGGCTGAGGAAATCGGTCGACTTGGAACCATTTCAGCTTTATCCTCTGCCTAAGTTGTCACTGGACGACGGCAGTGGAGGAACACACGACTAGCGTATGGTACTCACTGACGCTATTATCGACTTTCGAAACAGGAGCTGCTATTTTTACTTTGTATAGTCACCCAACTGTCTTGAGCAGCTTAACGACAATGTTCCAGTTCTCTCATCGAGGAAATATTATTGACGATTCTAGGGGTCAAACCCGGATTTTGGCAGGCGCACTTATCGCTGAACTTCGGAGACTGGTGGTTTCACACAGGAAAGAGACAGAAACCAGCTTCTGTGTTTTTCTTTTTAATTTTAGCGTCAATGGCCGTAGTTACGAAGAAAATCACTGAAAGTTCGCGACGAGTCACACAGAGTTCGTGGTGTAACTGCTCTCGGGTTAGTAGCTCGGAGGCGGCGGAGGTGAGTCGCGGTCGCCCCGCGGCGACAGCAGGGGCGGGACGGTTCCGGGTGCGGGTCGGCAGCAGGGGTAGGGGCACGGCGGGTGTGGCATTAGCTGCAGCCATCGGGGCGCGCCGGCGGTGGCGAGGTCCCGGCTTCGTCCGAGCGCAGCGGCGACGTCGCCGGCGGGGCCTCGCCACTCGGCGACTGTTAGACCATCTGCAGGCCCTTCGAGATGGACTCGACGTGCTCCTTGGCCTTGAGGCGCAGCGCGGCGATGGACGAGGAGCGCGGGTCCGGCGGCCGCGGCGCCGAGGCGGGGGCGGGCGCGGGGGCGGGCTCCGGCGGCGTGAGGTAGCTGGGGTAGCCGGTGTGCGGGTGCGCCAGGAAGCCGGGCAGCGCCGACAGCAGCGGCGGCGCCAGCCACGGGTCGACGGGCAGCGCCAGGCTCGGCCCGCCCCCGACGCCCACGCCGGCGCCGCCCCCGGCGCGCACGCCGCAGCCGCCCGGCAGCTCGCCCAGCCCCAGGCGCGCCGCCTCCATCTTCTCCTGCCGCCGCCACTTGGCGCGCCGGTTCTGGAACCACACCTGCAACACCCGGCAAGGCCCCACTATTAACCCGGACAGCGGGAAATAGCTATTTCGATTCTAGCTCTAGAGGCGTACAAAGCAATAGTTCAGATACAGAGCCTGTCATCAATATACAGGGTGAAAAGTATTTAAACGGACAAACACTGGGAGGTTGTAGGGGACGTCAAAACAAATATTTTTCCCTAATGTCATTTTTACCTATGAGGAATATTTAAATTTGTGAATTTTTAATAGCTATGGAAATACTTTTACGATTTATATCGAAAAAGCGGGGCGAGTGCAATACGTAATTGATACATAAGCAGTTCCCCACCTAACTATTCTCTATTGCATGTATCACAAGTTTTTCCATTATAAATTTTGTGAGTACCGTCATAGCTATTAAAAATTCATCCGCACATATTTTCAGGACTATCTGTATGTGGTTAGGAAACTGTATGGTGCTAGGAAAAATTATTATATACTTTGCAGTTTGATTAAAAAACGAGTTACATTAAAAATTTATTTTTATTTGAAAACTATGTTCTACTCTTTGAAATTTCTCAAATGATTTTGAACATTTTGGTAACATTTTATTTTCTATTGAAATATTTAATTTCAAACAGACTAACTTTCTATCTGCAGCTTAGCACATGTACATTTGTTCAAAAAAAAAATGGTTCAAATGGCGCTGAGCACTATGGGACTTAACATCTGTGGTCATCAGTCCCCTAGAACTTAGAACTACTTAAACCTAACTAACCTAAGGACATCACACACATCCATGCCCGAGGCAGGATTCGAACCTGCGACCGTAGCGGTCACGCGGTTCCAGACTGAAGCGCCCATAACCGCACGGCTACACCGGCCGGCTGTACATTTGTGTGACACACGTTGCACACATATCCCCCTTCCCCTCTCTCTGTCACTCTCCTCTTCTGCCCTTTCTCTGCTAGCCTGTGCCCGTCCACTCACATACTGCCTGGAACGCATGCTGATACTACTCGCACAATGCACCCACCAGTCCTGTAGGGCAGCTGACATGTCAGGCATTACCAAACGTTTCACCCCACCTCCACATGTACCGAACAGACCAACAATAAAGCGAGTTAATATCGCATTGTCATCAAAATTTGAGCTATTTTAATCATTTCAAGTCTCTAGTTCATTGGGAAGTTAAGCAGACGGACAAGAAAGTCATCTAATAAAAACGTGTTACACTAAAGAAATGCAAACTATACCGCATGTAACCACCTAGGTAACATAATAAGCTAATTTCTTAAATAATATTCGCAGCTTAACATCATTTTCCTCTTCTTCTTCCTGGCCTTTATCGTACATCTACTTCGAGTTGATTTATGGAAATGGCGATGTTTATGGCGGAGGATGATAGGATACCCTTCCTGTCGCCACCTTTTTCCCGTCCGGGCTGGAATTAGTGTATGAAGATTATTACTGTTAGTACGTATCACTATTGACTATGTAATGTGTTTTAGTATCGACTCGAAGGTGACACAGGACGACTTTTATGTTATCTGACACCAAATAACAAATGACAATAATATTAACATGTAAACCGTTATTGTAAAGAGAGATTAATTTATCAGCAGCTCTGCTGGTTGAAATATGAAGTTTTTTCAAATACTTACGAGCTGTGAAGCTCCACCTCCACAAAATATACTTCCTTTTTTGATGCATGTAACTTAACAAAATAGCATACATGAAAACTTGATTGGCTTATGTTTCTTAGAATATCGTTAACAGTAGAAAATAAAAGTCACGATACAATTTACATTTTAGTGGTTTCTTTGGCAGAAAAATATTCTTACTCCTATTGTAGAGAACTGAACAATCTCCACGTCAAACACTTTCACTGCAATAACTTTTGAAGCAAATATTTCACGTGGACAGTTTTGAAACATTCACGGAACGACACACTCTCTTCGTTAGCAGCACTGAAGTTTGTGCTTTACTCTTCTTTATCTTTACAAATGTATTTCTCTCTTTTCATAAGTTAACTTCATCCTCTGGTGTTTAGTAGAAGGCATGGTACTCAGCTTGTATGTAAGGAAGAAGATTCTTCGGGTTCTTGAGCTTTGCTGAGGCTCTGTCTTTGCAGCCCTTCAGCTTATGCAGCTCATTCGAATTTTTCAGACTTTCCCTTCGTCATTAATTCGCATCCTCGTTATCAGTTTCAAACTGATCGCACAGTTGGAGAGTTCATTTTTCGAAATAGAAAGATAGATTAACATAGTCATTAAAACATTGTGTGTGTGTCTTTCCTAGCAAAAGCCATGAATACAAATCATTTAAAAATCTCGCGATATGCCGAACTTGTCCACGTATTCCAGCACACACAAATTAATGAATTTCGAGCTTACGCGGATAATAACGAGACAGCAACCTATGTTAACCAGTTTGATGCAGAAAACAGCCAGAGTTACAAAATTCAATTTTCTTATTTAATTGATGACTAGTTTTCGGGTCACTTGAACCCATTTCCAAATCATCCAAACAGACAGGATGGTGTATTCCGTTATAGGATGCAAAACCGTGTTAAGATTGTAGATACATGTATATCACAGTCAAATTCATAGAAAAGCAAAATTTTTGCAGTCGTGTGCGAATTCGAAATATAAATCTAAATCCCACGTAGCAGATGCGAGTATGTTTTCGGGGCTTGCTACCTATTGGTTATAGAATGGGCAAGTTTTGTGGAGGTGCACTCTCTCTCTCTCACCAACTACATTTCAGGACCTCTCGATAGGCAAATCGCCAGAAGGTACTAACTAACAACTAGAAAGTAAAGCTGATTGTTCAGGGTTCAGCATCCCATCGACGCTAAAGAGACGGAGCATCTCGGATTGCGAAAGGATGGAGGCAGGGAATCGGTCATGCATTGTCTAAGGAACCGTAAGTGATACAGGGAGATGACAGAAAACTCAGATGTGGAATGAGAACACCATCATAGCAATACATGTGGAGGTTCAAATGACTCTAAGCACTATGGGACTTAACATCTGAGGTCATCAGTCTTCTAGACTTAGAACTACTTAAACCTAACTGACCTAAGGACATAATACACATTCATGCCCGAGGCAGGATTCGAACCTGCGACTGTAGCAGCAGCGCGGTTCCGGACAGAAGCACCTAGAATCGCTCGGCCCAAGCGGCCGGCACATTTGGAGGTCTTTTATGTGTATTATAAACGAAATTAAAGGCTGTATGACGTTTACAATCAGAGATGAAACCTCGCGGCAGATGAAAACTGTATGCCGGACCATGACTCAGTCTGGGCTTTATAACACCCCAACGACCCCTTTAAAGTCAACTAAGACAGAATATCATAATATGAACTAGGGAAGAGTTATTTTGGCAAATACGACATCTTTGTCGATAAGCTAACACCAAGACGTTTTGATAACAACAACATTATACGTCACTGAGAGTTTTTGTTATGAAAAGAGGAGGAAGAAACCTTAGATTTAATTAATGGACAAGTATCCAAGTGATAATTGCAATTAGTATCTTGAAACCTTGTCCAAGGTGATGTTAGTCAGAGATAACTTTTATGTGGAAGAGAGTTGTAAGCGCAACGAAGAATTTCAATGCGCCTACAATACTCTTTCACAGAAGAAGTCGCTTGCTGGCTCTCATCCTGTAAAGACGTGCGAGAACAATTCTTGTCTTAGTTGTTGAGAGTACGGAACGCGACAAGATTGTTTTGCGTTCAGAAGTGTGTCTTGCGTGACGTGATTCGTGAACTTCGGGAACTGATTTTCTAAGCAGAGACAGGAACTGATAGACGCGTTTAATCGTGCATAACGGGTTAATTGAACTTTGTTGACGAAACTAGTGAATATTGGACTTGACTTTCAAATACTTGGAACTAAAGGAAGAGTGAATAGTATATCAAAGGACTACACTCAATTAGTCTCGAGTAGGACACAATTAAACGACTTCACGAAGATAATACAATTACGCTGAAGAGTCAAGTTGTCGTAATTGTCAAGAAACTTAATTTTAATAGAACTAACTTTGCCAACCAATTGCCTGTGCCTGTGGTGCGAAAGTTACAAAGTATTTAGTGGGCAAGGAACAATAAACTGTTCGTTCCAAGTGAAATATCAAGCGTGGACTACATTATTAAGTGATTTAACCCAAGACTGTTCAGCAGGGACAATTTAATCTGAATATCAAAATACCTACTTCTCCTTTTGAACATTTTTTTAACATTACGGCGTAGGTTCACTCAGACGTGATCAAAGAGTATCTGTGGATCTCGCTTCATACAGGTTCAATAACTTCATAGCAACGAGCCAACAACGTACGAGAAGACATAATTACAATGTTTCCTCGCAATTGGTGGTGTGTACGATGCGGATGAGATAAGATTTAACAACTACTGCATATCCGGCCAATGAATCATTCAATCTTAAATGAGAAGAAGCATCCATCGTACGAGTTCGCATTTCTGTCTCCCGTTCACCAACGGGGACCTACGTCATCGCGCATCACGTCTCAACTCCACTGCGAGAGCTGTGGCAGTAGCAGCTCTACGGCGTCGACAATATCAGCACGCGGTTGGAGTGCGGGGACGCCACAGCTTTCACCTTTCGCGGCATAGTGTACTATCGACTGAACTATCGAAGCACCCTTCACGACCCGCCTTCGCAGCTTTACTTCACTGAAGATCTCGTTCTTTCCAAGCTTCACGGAAGTTCTCTAGCATACCTGGCGAGGCTACCTACCCGGCGGGACCATCACTACTGGAGGAAACGAAATTGAACAGAAATGGCTTAGCAACGACCTAGGGGATTGTTAACAGAATCACTTCGCCCGGAAGTTCCAAATCGGACTCATATCCCGGAGGACGACGATTCAAACAAGCGTCTCGTCATCCAGATTTAGGTTTTCCGTGATTTCTCTAAATCATTCCAGACAAATGTCGAGATAGCCGGCCGCGGTGGCCGTGCGGTTCTAGCGCTGCGGTCCGGAACCGCGGGGCTGCTACGGTCGCAGGTTCGAATCCTGCCTCGGGCATGGATGTGTGTGATGTCCTTAGGTTAGTTAGGTTTAAGTAGTTCTAAGTTCTAGGGGACTGATGACCTAAGGTGTTAAGTCCCATAGTGCTCAGAGCCATTTGAACCATTTGAAATGTCGAGATAGTTCTTTACAAAGGGCAAGGCCGATTTCCTTCCTCATCTATGCCACAGTCCGAACTTGTGGTCCATCTCTAATGAGCTCGATGTCGAAGGGACGTTAAACCCAATCTTCCTTCCTTCCAAAGCGGCCTACATTCCGATGCAGAGGGATATTCATTTCGGAAAAAAATACACTTCGAGTTGTTCGTACATAGATGTAAAGATCCGAGCAAAAATTAAAGGATCTGAACGGAAAACTAAGCTCGTATATGGTAAAGGCAGTAGCCAGACGGTTGGACAGGTAGCGTAGGAGCCAGAACGCGGCTGTGTCCGACAGAGGCCGGCTGACGCTCCGGGGGCGCGGCGCACAGTGGAGCAATGATTGCACTGGCTAAACTGTTAACTGCGCTAGGCTAACGCCATTATGCTGAGTGTTTGCCGCCGCGGACTAATTGCATTAAATGCGCTGCCGCTAGTGGGCAGGGCAGGACGAGCTGTGCCAGCGGCGGGGGACGGGGTGGGGGCGGAGAGCGGGGGCAGCGGCGGTGGCGGTGCGGTCGTGGGCTGTAGTTGCTGAGGTCGGCCGAGGCGCGCTGATGGCGCCGTCGTCTGTCAGCACGCAACGCTCTGCGCTCACTACTGTTTCAGTGCCTTCGTATTCGCTGAGAGCTCGAGATGTGATGTGAGCAATACTAAATAACAGTCAAAATTATAACGTCCAAGCAGATAAAGAACGTGTGGAAGCCAGGTCCCTCTGATCGTCCACGAGACACAGATGACAGTGAATACCTGCACCCAGGTCGGTGCCGTGTTCTTGACAGCCCGTAGGCGTCCGATACAGATCTGCGTTGCCACCAAATGAAAAGGAAAAATACGAGCGTGTGCAACATGAGACCAGTTAGGCGAATCGATTCAAGTATTCTAGCGAACAGAACACAACATGCTATACATAAAGGAGATAAATCTTCAGGCGTACCCGAAAAGAGTTTAACAGGAGCATTATTTTTCACATTTTATATACAGTGTGTCCTAGGAGTAGTTTCCAGTGTTCAGCGATATGACAAGAACGATCATTCTAAGCAAACAAAAGTGTAATGGGCCCTAAAATAAATACCTTAAGAGCTACGAGCACTTCATCTTCGATAGTGTAAAACAAATCTCTTCTGCTTCAACCTCTTTCCTTTCCATATTTTGGGAGGGGGTAGCACGGACCAAAACAAGAAAAAATTATCTAGTAAACATGAGCTCTAAAACGGATACCTTAGGACCTGTGAGCACTTTCCCAATATAAAATACATTTCACCGCAGCGAAGATAAACAAGTGCCCATATCTCTTAATATATGAGCTTTAGAGCCCTTGTTGAATGGGCTTTTTTTCGTGTTTATTTTTCTAATACCGCCTTTCAGAACATGGAAAGCAAAGAGCTTGCAGCAGAAGAGATTTGTTTCACATTATCGAAGACGAAGAATGCTCATAAGGTATGTATTTTCTAGCTTATATTTACCAGAATTTCTTCGAATCATCTTTCCTGTCACACCTCTGAATCATTCCTCCTGGAACACCCCGTATATGATGTAGTGGATAACGCCGGGAGTTCTATGAGTCTTTTCGCAGACGGTCTTGTTGTACAAGGTATTTCACAACTACTATTAGAGGCTTCTACGGGTTGCAAAGGGGACATAGTAGATGAAGTTCTGATGGGGAACCATGTCGGGAAAAATACTATTTGGACGTGAAAAAAGTTTGATGATGGGATCGCTTCAATCCTCCCGCTTCAAGGTACGCACATAATGGCGACAACGAGCTCTTACCTGCGTGTACTGCAGGAGCCCTTAGCATGGACGATGTTTCAAGTACTCGACGTCGGGTTCTCTTCTACGTGACGAAGCATGTCATTTTCAAAGTAGATAATCGGGCTTTTCTGTGGAGCTCCACATTCAACTCTCGTCATTGTGTACGCATCAGTTTTTCACAGCCGTTGTAGTCGGGTGGCGTGTGACATCACGACAGGAAGTGACGACGGCACCCCCGTACTTTATGTGAGTACCGTGAAGAGGGAGATTTCAAAGTGATCGTATCTTCAAATCTGTATCCAAACGGTAAATTTCGGCACATGGGTTCCTTATCAAAACCTTATCAATTAAGTCCCCTCTACAGCTCTAAAAGCCTGTAACAGGAATTATGAAACACCGTGTATATACAGAGATCTTGCACCGCTAGAAAATCATAGCGAAATGAAGGAAAATCCACAGATAATCGATGCTTGATGCAGAGGTTGGCAGTTGTCCCTCAGTATAAACAAGCATAACATGCTTCACATAAATAAGCAGAAAGACATATTATAGTACTGTAGAACCATCACTGGAAGCAATCACATCCATAAAATATCTATGAGCATGCGTGCGGAGCGATTTCATGTGCAACGATGACATAATGCTAATCGCTGGGAAGGCAGATACCAGACCGAGAAGTGTAATCCACCCTCAAAGGAGGTACCTCGTCAGTAACGGGTCCGTGGCAGACAGGAATGACAAGGAAATAGAGAAGATACAAAGAAGAACAGCACGTTCCGTTATGGATTCATTTAGTACGCACGAAAGCGCCATTAAATGCTGAAACTACTTTAGTGGCAGTCGCTACAAGAGAGCTGTTCCGTATCACGATGTGGTTTATTTTTAAAAAAATTTTTGACGTACACGCATAGAAGAGTCAAACAAAATGTTGCTTCCTCGTATGTATACGTCGGGAAAAGACCATGAGATTCGTGCTCAAAATGGTTCAAATGGCTCTGAGCGCTATGGGACTCAACTGCTGTGGTCATAAGTCCCCTAGAACTTAGAACTACTTAAACCTAACTAACTTAAGGACATCACACACATCCATGCCCGAGGCAGGATTCGAACCTGCGACCGTAGCAGTCGCACGGTTCCGGACTGCGCGCCTAGATTCGTGCTCACACGGATGCTTGCCAACAATCTTTCTTCCCGCAGACCATTCGCCGAATGGAACAGGAAGGGGAAGGGTGACAGCGGTACACACCACACACCATAATGTGGCTTTCGAAGTATAGATCTAGGTATAAACGCAACGAACAATAAATTAGTCGTTCCGCAGGGACATCAACCTAATACCGTCTAACATCATCTCCGGCTTTGACAGCGGCCCCAAGCTTCTTCTTCAAGTATTCTATTTCTAGCTGAAGCCACTCACTGATAATCAGACCCCGTACATCTATCAAACTGTGGGAATGATGATTGATACTTCTCATCCACTCTTCCAAATACTCATAGATGTTTTCTATAGGATTTGGAGCGAGTGATTTAGCACGTCAATCAAGGTGCGAATCTGTACCTAAATGTCAGACAAGAAGCGTCTGCGTGCAACACTGTCAATGCAGCTGTTGTGACCCTGGGAGACAACAGTGTCTATAACATACTGATCGTGAAGTTATAGAAGAAAGGGAAACATTTGCTCACCAAGAATTTATAAATAAACGTCGTTGTTCACGTTCACACTAATGAGCGGGCCAAGTAAAGGTACGAAAAAAACACCAAATATGACAGGATCCTCTCCAGACTGCCCTTACACATTCTACACACAGCGGGTGAAACTTGATTCGTTTGAAAAGAGACCAAACCACTACTTGTCTGTCTACACTGCACACGTCGTCACCCACTGTCCAGTTTCTGTGTCATTTGGCTCCATTTACTGCTCTGAACAATGGTCTCTTGCGAGGTAAGTACCCGATATCAAAATGTACAATTCATGCTAGCTGGGTCACTGGTTGACATGGACTTAGATTCACTGACTGCAGCAATGCCTGTCTGGTGTGAAATCAATGATCATTGACATTGTGTGACATTCTTCTCCAGTCCTTGGAGATCAGAACCTTCATCTGGCCACTTCGTAGGCCGTCCCTCGCAGACACTTTGGAGAGTCCGCGTTGGTGCATCACCGGATCGGGCAACTTCATTCATGGTGTATTCGTGGGCACGCCCAACTACGAAAGCTCCTGTCAGCCGTCCTGTCACGTCTCTACCTCGCCCTACCTTACTGCTCTGACTCCACACCACCGACTGACAGACACACATCTTCGTTTCTGCGGTCTCGTCGATAAAGACAACCGCAGAGATGCTGCATGTTAAAACTCACCTCTTGTAGTTGCGAGGCACCAACGCACACCAAGCTCTTCAAATTTAGTCGCACAAGACAGGAGGGACGAGTTCTGTCGGAGTCCAGTCCGAGCCTATGAGAGTATCAAGTTTCACCTCGAGTGTAGACACGTAACGCAGTTCCACATCAGGCTACAGAGGTCAGTTACGGCATACGTCGCTCATTGAAGGTTCGTTCACGTTTGCATGAACAGAGTACAGAGTACTATGTGCCACCAACGGAGACGTATATGTCATGACTGCAGTGAACAGTTTGTGTTCCATAAGTGCAGAATTGTACCGTACGCACCTCAGTGACTTGAGCCGCTCTTGTCTATATGAACTTCCTTTAGTTTGGCGCGTGCTCTCAAGACCACAGCAACGAGGAGCACGAATTAAGTGTATAGTTTTTGTATTAATAAAATGCTCTGTTCGTTGACTGGTCACTTGCTTACTGCAAGTAAGACACTGCAGCTTCAATGAGTTTGGTCGGTGGAAGATCACATGTACCAGTTAGTCCTGTCACCTCACTTACTCACAGCCTTCATTTTCGCTAAAAACGATAAATACGACGTGACAGGATGAAAATGTTTGATGTGTAATTCCATTGGGAACCGAGTGAACCACGGCTGTACTCTGTATCGGCATGGTATTTTTGATCGACAACTGAGGGGGTGATAAGATAGGCTCTTCTGTAATTTCAAAATTACTGTATGCAGTAAAAGTGAAGATGTTTGTCAGAAGTAATCATCACAGTACATGTCAAACCTCAGAAAATGTTGTGTTATTATGATATAGGCCTACAAGGTTCGAATAGTTTACACTGAAGATGGTCACACAGTGACCGAAATCGATCTGTAAAATAAAGGATTTCAATCTTTACGACCGACGCTGCCATTTATCCGGAATATATTGACGATGTAAATTATAACGTCCAATGCCGCAGAGTAACTTTGAGTATGTTTTTTAAAGGCGCGGAAATGTATAAACAGAAAGCAGGGATACTCAACTCCATTTTGTACGAGTATATTCACTGATGTCTACGAATTAGGGGAATATCCAGATCACATTAGAGGTAAAGACATTTTTTGGTCTGGCGCATCATTGCCATATATATCACTAATATTTAGTTATTTATGTGTTATTGTACGGTACTCAACAACATTACATTGGCTTAATCTACTAAAAATTTGTATCTGACGCATTATCGACAACAGCAAGCCATCCAACAATTCATTTTCAACAATAGAGCAATGAAGCTGCTCATATGAACTGAAACATGGTCACACATCTCTCGAACATTATCCGCATAACTGCAATCGCAAATGATAACACCAGAACGAATATTACACAAGTCTTCTGCACCACTTGAATGACTAATATTCGAGAAAACTTCTGGAAAAAAAAAATATTTCATCATCACAGTGCATTTTCCCACAAATATGCTTCGTGGACGGGAGAAATAATTAGGATTTTAAAGGAAGGGTGTGATTTTCAACAGATTAGGTACATGAGATGTCTACCAGTGGTCACCAGAGATCAATAAACATCGAAGTTCCGCTAGCAGACCACTATTAAGCTAGGGAGTCGACTTAAAAAAAAAAACTTGTTTCGCGCTGTAACCAATGGTAAAGAACGACAGATTGCTTTGACTGTGTAAAAATATGAATTGATCCAGTTAATAACTAGGAGTAACGTTGCAAAGTGACATTTATTGGAACGAGGTAACGAGGTTGGTTGAAGGGAAGGCAAATCGTCGACTTCGGTTTATTGGAAGAATTTTAGGAAAATGTAGATCGTCTTAAAGGGGACCACGTGCAGAACACTTGTGCGACCCTTTCTAGAGTATTGGTCCAGTGTTTTAGATCCCCTCCAGGCCGATTAAATTAAGAGATGAAACCAGTTCAGAGACTTACTGGTAAATTTGTTGACGAAAGTTTCGATCAGCGTGGGTGAGCTACCGAAATGCTGTGTGAACTCAAATGGGTATCCCAGAAGGGAAGAAGACGTTCATTGAGCGAAACGTTATTGAGAAAGTGTAGAGAACCGTCACTTGCGACAGACGATCTTGCTGCCAAGATTGTATATCAGGCGTGTGAGGACTGCGAAGACAAGATAAGAGAAATTATTAATCGTATGCAAGCATATAGACAGTCGTTTATCTCTCACTCCATTTACGACAGTAACAGGAAAGGAAATGGCTAGGACTAGTACGGTGACTATTTTTTTCAAACTCCGCTCAGTCGTAAAATTAAAACCACAATGAAAATCCGATGAAGCATAAGGTAGACGTGCTGCTCAGTGTCTCTACTATGCCCGTACATCGCGTCACGTCCCACTTTCAATTGTGAGCGCACGGTAAGCACATAGAGACGCCTACAGCAACAGAACCTCCCGCCAAGGGCCGTCATCAGATTTCTTCATATCGGAGGGTTCCAACTGGTTTCATGCAGTCCACATAACGTAACTGTGACGCAAGTCCTTCATGGCAACACTCGGCCGCACACTGCAAGTGCAACAAAGACGCTCGTTTTCGATGGCAAGGTTGATCATGGACTTGGACTCCTCTAATTTCACCTCTTTGCTCACATGTACCGCTGGCTGTGAGGACAGTATTTTGGCACGAGCAAAGAACTGCACCAACGTAGGCAATTGACAGGCGGTTGTCTTCTGTGACGATGGTATTGGAAACATCGTACCACGCTACGACAGGTGTTTAACGCGGTGCGACGACTAAATAGAGAAATATTTGGCAGCTGTAGCCAAATGTTGCACTTAAAACATTTTTGGTTTTCACTGTGATTTCTATTTAGCAACTGATGGGAGCTTTTTCTTTTTTTTCTTTTAAAATAAAAGAAAGAAAGAAAGTAAACAGCGCTCGTACAGGGTACTCTCCGCCACGTAGAGTATGCCGGCCGGGGTGGCCGAGCGGTTCTAGGCGCTAGAGCCTGGAACCGCGCGACCGCTACGGTCGCAGGTTCGAATCCTGCCTCGGGCATTGATGTGTGTGATATCCTTAGGTTAGTTAGGTTTAAGTAGTTCTGAGTTCTAGGGGACTGATGAGCTCAGAAGTTAGGTCCCATAGTGGTCAGAGCCATTTGAACCATGGGATGGGATTGGGTACCAAATATGTGAGTGGCTCGAAGACTTCTTAAGTAATAGAGCCCAGTACGTTGTCCTCGATGGTGAGTGTTCATCGGAGGTGAGGGTATCATCTGGAGTGCCCCAGGGAAGTGTGGTAGGTCCGCTGTTGTTTTCTATCTACATAAATGATCTTTTGGATAGGGTGGATAGCAATGTGCGGCTGTTTGTGACGATACTGTGGTGTACGGGAAGGTGTCGTCGTTGAGTGACTGTAGGAGGATACAAGATGACTTGAACAGGATTTGTGATTCGCGTAAAGAATGGGAGCTAACTCTAAATATAGATAATTAAATTAAATTAATGCAGATGAATAGGAAAAAGAATCCCGTAATGTTTGAATACTCCATTAGTAGTGTAGCGCTTGACACAGTCACGTCGATTAAATATTTGGGCGTAACATTGCAGAGCGATATGAAGTGGGACAAGCATGTAATGGCAGTTGTGGGAAAGGCGGATAGTCATCTTCGGTCCATTGGTAGAATTTTGGGAAGATGTGGTTCATCTGTATAAGAGGCAGCTTATAAAACACTAATACGACCCATTCTTGAGTAATGCTCGAGCGTTTGGGATCCCTATCAGGTCGGATTGAGGCAGGACATTAAAGCAATTCAGAGGCGGGCTGCTAGATTTGTTACTGGTAGGTTTGATCATCACGCAACTGTTACGGAAATGCTTCAGGAACTCGGGTGGGAGTCTCTGGAGGAAAAAGAGGCGTTCTTTTCGTGAATCGATACTGAGGAAATTTAGAGAATTGAGGCTGACTGCAGTACAATCTTACTGCCGCTAACTTATATTTCGCGGGAAGACCACAAAGATAAGATAAGAGAGATTGGGGCTCGTACAGAGGCATATAGGCAGTCATTTTTCCCTCGTTCTGTTTGGGAGTGGAACAGGGAGAGAAGATGCTAGTTGTGGTACAAGGTACCATCCGCCACGTACCGTATGGTGGATTGCGGAGTATGTATGTAGATGTAGATGTAGATGTATAGTATGGTGGCTTGTGGTGTACGTAACTAGTGGAGTATGTAACTAGCTGTATATGTAGAGCCGGCTGGATTGGCCGTGCGGTTCTAGGCTCTACAGTCTGGAACCGAGCGACCGCTATGGTCTCAGGTTCGAATCCTGCCTCGGTCATGGATGTGTGCGATGTCCTTAGGTTAGTTAGGTTTAATTAGTTCTAAGTTCTAGGCGACTGATGACGTCAGAAGTTAAGTCGCATAGTGCTCAGAGCCATTTGAACCAGTTTGTATATGTAGAACAAATGTGCTGATTCAGAGAAATCCCGCCATTCGCTTACTAAGCTGTTTCCGTGCCTGTGACAACTGTCCGAGGCGGTCACCGTACTGAAAGCGCTTCGCCGTACCCATAAAACGCTACTTATTGCGCAGTCACACCTCGGCGGTCTAAAGGGACCCTTGCTGTTTGCTGGGGCTGTTTCGGAGGGTGGTTGGGAGATGAGTCGGGAGAGGAAGGGAGGAGCGTGGTTGTTGCCACACTACGAGGGCCAGAGTGTTCACCAGCCGCGGCTCGGCGCCTCGCCAACTCTGCCAAATTGGTTTTGAACTGATACGTTAATTGACAATTTGGCGCGATTCTTCGAGGTGGGTAATGGCTTGCTGAAGCTGTCCCAAATTGGGAAAATCTAATAAAGGGGAAACTTTTCTCCGTTAAAGATTGCGCCTGCAGCCTGCATCGTAAAAAAGGGGGAGCCGAGGCGGCCCTGCGCGCCCTCAGTTTTTCGACAGAGGGACGGAACGCAGCGCGCCAACACCAATAACTACATTGTGAACACAAGACACGCAACTTTGCCTCCTCCTATTGCTGCTCCTCCCGTCTGTCTCCGTCCCTCTTAACCCCCCTCCGCCTTGTCCTCCAGCCCTAGCCCCCCACCTCCTTTTTTTTCTGTAACACCGCGTCCGCCGCCATGTTCCTTCAGCACCAGACTTCAAAAAGAGAGCCGATAAACAAGTTACCAATATGAAATCTCACCCTCCCGTCAACCCTCGCTGTTCCACCCTATCTTCGCCAGAGCAGTTCCTGTGCCGTGTTTTTTACGACAAAAAAGAAAAAAAGTATAACGCAGGAAATTTCAGGCTCGTTTCAATTTTCTTTAATCTCCTCCCCGTAAATGTCGCCCTCTGGCGGCTTTTTAAAAACATAAACTTGTCTGAAAATGAGTTTCATATGAGAATTGACGAAGATTTAATAACGTCTCCTCTCTCTGAGATTCGCTCTGCCTCCATCCCCCCTCCCCCCCCCATCGTCCCCCCCCCCCAACCACCCCTTCAGTTTTCGCAGTGCGGCGTAAAAAAAAGTCAGTTACCTTCGCCGGAATAAAAGGTCCAACGCTGTATAACCGTGTCATTACCTGCTCCGTTAAGCCGCCCGTGATTGCTACGAAAACAACATTTTCTGCGCATTATAACTCTTAATGTCTCATCAAAAAATATAAAATGAGAATAATAAGGTAGGAAACGCTCGAGATTAAACTTGGAAAACGTTGCGTGCGACGCTGACATCAAAAAGGTGAATACAAGATTTATTAATAAGCTCGTTACTGGGCGCAGCGCGCCGCGGCATTATTAAGTTGAAAACGTTACACTTTAAAACAAATTAGGACGGCGGAGTACTTTTACGGCCGGCTGCCGCCAGCGGAGCAGCTTTAAACAACGACAACAGTAGGGCTAATGTCTTTACCGCGGGGCCAGAGCTGGAGGCGCGGACGACGCTTCGCCGCTCTTCCGTCGTGGGCTTCCTTAGCTGCGTCGCCAAGATACAACCAGCCGCTCTCATTCCGCGCACAGTGTGTCCTAAGCAAGCTTGTTTCCAACGAACATGTTTCACAATTACCTCCGAGTGTTCAGGAGTTTCTCACAAATAAACGAACTGTTGTGAAAGTATGGTACGTGTCTACGCATAGATTCAAAGAAGTCCCGTCACAAAAAAAAACTTTTCTTAGAAGCATTCATACTTTTACATATATCTTCTTGTAAATGTTAAAGCTATCTTCCAGATACTAATTTACAATATTGGCCATTAAAATTGCTACACCACGAACATGGCGTGCTGCAGACGCGAAATTCAACCGACAGGAAGAAGATGCTGTGATATGGAAATGATTAGCTTTTCAGAACATTCGCACAAGGTTGGCGCCGGTGGCGACACCTACAACGTGCTGACACGAGGAAAGTTTCCAACCGATTTCTCATACACAAACAGCAGTTCACCGGCGTTGCCTGGTGAAACGTTGTTATGATGCCTCGTGTAAGGAGGAGAAATGCCTACCATCACGTTTCCGACATTGATAAAAGGTCGGATTGTAGCCTATAGCGATTGCGGTTTATCGTATCGCGACATTGCTGCTCGCGTTGGTCGAGATCCAATGACTGTTAGCAGAATATGGAATCGGTGGGTTCAGGAGGGTAATACGGAACGCTGCGCTGGATCCCAACGGCCTTGTATCACTAGCAGTCGAGATGACAGGTATCTTATCCGCATGGTTGTAGCGGATCGTGCAGCCACGTCTCGATCCCTGAGTCAACAGATGGGGACGTTTGCAAGGCAATAACCATCTGCACGAACAGTTCGACGACGTTTGCAGTAGCATGGACTATCAGCTCGGAGACCATGGCTGCGGTTAGCCTTGACGCTGCATCACAGACAGGAGCGCCTGCGATGGTGTACCCAACGACGAACCTGGGTGCACGAATGGCAAAACGTCATTTTTTCGGATGAATCCTGGTTCTGTTTACAGCGTTATGATGGTCGCATCCGAGTTTGGCGACATCGCGGTGAACGCACATTGGAAGCGTGTATTCGTCGTCGCCATATTGGCGTATCACCCGACGTGATGGTATTGGTTGCCATTGGTTACACGTCTCGGTCACCTCTTGTTCGCATTGACGGCACTTTGAACGGTGGACGTTACATTTCAGATGTGTGGAGACCCGTTGCTCTACCCTTCATTCGATCCCTGCGAAACCCTATATTCCAGTAGGATAATGCACGACCGCATGTTGCAGGTCCTGTACAGGCCTTTCTGGATACATAAAATGTTCGACTGCTGCCCTGGTCTGCACATTCTCCAGATCGCTCACCAATTGAAAACGTCTGGTCAATGATGGCCGAGCAACTGGCTCGTCACAATCGCTAGTCACTACTCTTGATGATCTGTGGTATCGCATTGAAGCTGCGTCGGCAGCTGTACCTGTACACGCCATCCAAGCTCTGTTTGACTCAATGCCCAGGCGTATCACGGCCGTTATTACGGCCAGAGCTGGTTGTTCTAGGTACTGATTTCTCAGAATCTATGGACCCAAATTGCGTGAAAATGTAATCACATGTCAGTTCTAGTATAATATATTTGTCCAATGAATACCCGTTTATCATCTGCATTTCTTCTTGGTGTAGCAATTTTAATGGTCAGTAGTGTAGCATTAAAACTGCCACTGTTGAAACTTGCAAGGAATTATAGAAAATGAGAAGCAATGTGTGACACAGGAAACTTCTCGGTTGCTTGCCCGAGGACGTGTCCATGAGGATACACTTGTGCCCCGGTAGGAAATATTCAAGCCAGGTAATGCTACACATTCACAGGCTTATCGTACCTGCTGTGTCGGCAGCTATAAACTGTTCAAAAGAGTTAGGGAAACACGTGTATCAACGTCCGGTATGTGACGTCTGTTTTAATACAGGCGGTACGTGTTGTCTTACTACATGGTTTGACATATGCGCTTCCAATTTGGGCAACAATTGAAGTAATTCGCCATCTATTGGCTTTGTTATGTATTACAGTGCCAGGTGATCTCTCAGACGGAAGTGAGTAACGGTGTCCCAGTGTTTTCTAGTGAGGTAGACGGATGGCACTTGTCACTTGTGGACGTTGTATTCGACAAGGCACATGCAATGAGACATCATAATGCAGTGCAAGTTACAAGGACTGTCTGTTTGATCAAAAAAGGATGGGCTTCCGAACGTGTTGCTGCAGATGGCAATGCCTCTCCATATGTCACCCATAGGCTGTGTACAGGTTACAAGGAGGCAGGTCAGCGGCGCGGAGTGGCCGCGCGGTTAGAGGCGCCATGTCACGAATTGCGTGGCCCCTCCCGCCGGAGGTTCGAGTCCTCTGTCGGGCATGGGTGTGTGTGTTGTCCTCAGCGTCAGTTAGTTGGAGTTAGTTTAGGTAGTGTTTAAGTCTGATGACTTCAGCAGTTTAGTCCTTTGGAATTCACACACATTTGAACATTTTTTGAGACAGGTCAGTTCACAAGGCGACTTGGACAAGGTCGCCGACGCAATAAAATTTCACGTGAAAATCGATACCTGGGCGTTTCTGCGTTGCGATGTCATACGGATACCGTGAGAGCGCTACAAGACGATCTCAGAAGGGCCGCTGGAGCCACTATGTCCGATAAGAACGTAATGAACAGGTTACGAGGAAGACCTTACGACCCAGACGTCCTGTTTGAGTACTGCACTTGAAGCAACAGCTTGCAACTCGCATTCAGTTGTTCCGTTTCCATGCTAAATAGCAATCTTATCACTGGTAAAACGTGTTATTTACAGACGAGTCCAGATATTCCCTGAAGCAGGTTGATGACCATTTTCAAGTGGAAGGGCCTTGTTAAAGAGTACCTGGCAAATGTTGTCCATGCAATCGACAGATTTCCAAGCTTCTGTGACGCTGTGGGGGAGGCTTTAGTATTGACAGCCATATGGATCTTGTAGTTGTTCAATGTCACCTTACCGCCAGGTAGTACATTGAACGTATCCTGTTGGACCTTGTGGTAGTTGCCACAAACGGTAGTGGCCCTCAATTCCTTCTAACGCCAGGACCCTTGTGACGGGCGTCAGCGAGGAAGTCTTGACAAACCTGGATCTTGAAGTAATGGAATGACTAGTCTTGACCTAAATCCCATCGTGCGTATGTGGAAAATGTTTGACAGACGTGTTTGTGGTCGTCCTGTTCCACAACAGATTCTCAAAGAACTCTCATGGGTTCTCATTGAAGAATGTGAACGGATACCATTTGGTGGCCTCTGTAGACTTCACAGACACGTAGTTGTCAGGCAATGATAAACGCTCACGGTGGGTATACACTTCAAGTCCTATGAAAAGCACCCAGGAATACGGGACGAATAATTTGTTTCCACTTTGTTTTCGATACCTGTCGAACGTTTCAGTTCCTTCTGTGGAAACGATCGAGAAAGTACTTGTTGTGAAAGATAATGCTATGATTTGGTAACGTACCCAGTCCTATTGTTCAAATGAGTATGGCACGCGCCCAAAGTCATGTTCCCCTTATTCTTTTGAGCAGTGTAACTGTAGGTTTTTCTATGAGCTGAGCTATTTGCAGTGAGAATAATGCAGCTGACAGTAACAAATACTTCTGAATGCTGCTACATTCAGATAAGTCACTGATATGTGGTAATGTTCCGCTGCTTTGGGCTACGTCAGCATAATATCCTGAGTGCAGTCTTCCGTACTAATGGTGGTAAGTCTGTAAATTCACTGATTCTGGGGCGAAGCTCTAAGTACGGCTGCTTAAAAAAGACGCGCCAGTCAGAGTTGCAGGCAGTGAGGTCATAGCAATTTAGCGCCCTCTGGTGGTGTCTTGGCACGGCGCCAACGATCAGAGAGTAGTGTACCTCCCGTGTAGCGGCACGCCGGATGCCGTTGGTACTGCAGTTTCAACAACAAACTCGACACGGTTTGTGAAGCCACAGGTAGAACTGGGACAATGGGAAGCTGACAAAGACTGAATGGTAAAGATCGCCCACTAAGAACAACAACAAAAACAACAACAACAAAGAAAGAAATTTGAAAGCTTGACGTCCCGAAAGCAAACAGAATCGACATGAAGCAACTCAATTTCCTCCACTTCTATCTCGTATACCCATAGTCTACAAGCAATGCTTATTGAAATATATACGACGGTAGTATCTGTTCCCGAAAGAACAGTTACCGTGGATGACCATGCAGCTTTGCTAGAAATGAAATGATAATTAAATGGACACCCTAGCTACAAACAGGCGTTGATGTACTTCATTGGGGACATGTTGAAAATGTGTGTTCGAATCCCAGTCGGGGCACACATTTTCAACATGTCCCCAATGAAGTACATCAACGCCCGTTTGCAGCTAGGGTGTCCATTTAATTATCATTTCACTTATTGAAATACTTACAATGTATGCACACTTTGTAACGTAGCAAATTATTACGAGCTATCGTCTTGCACTGAAAGCGTGGCTTGCCTTGGAGCCACGAGGAGTGCAGATTTTGGTTCTGACGCTGCCACAGCTGACGCTGGCTACTGGGCCGGGTGAGCCCTGTACTTGCTTAACGCTGCGTTTAATGCGTTACACATATTTCCTATGAATCTGAAGAAACTCAATTAAATATTAATAGATATCTTTCATACTTAGTATACCAAATTTCATTGATAACACAACCATGGTGTTAAAATTTCAAATCAATAACTTTAATACTTTTGGAGATATAATTTTTTGCCTAAAAGACGTGATAACCGTGCTGACATTGTGAAACTCGAGTTAGGAACTGTTATGTATACATCTACAGTATCAACTGAAACCACAACCAAGAGGATAGGTTCATAAAATCTAATTTTCTGGAATTTTCTTTAGTTTCGTTACCACGGATTTCTGATGTAATTAAAAGTACTTTGGAAAATTATTATTTCATCACGTTTTGGTTGTGCGAGTGTTTTGGAGAGACAGAGAGAAAGGAGGAGTAAAGTGAGAATGTGATATTGTATTAACAATATGTAAAAGTATGCGTGAGAAAGTTGTTGTGCCATAGAGGAAGTTGTGACGTATGTCCAAGTGAGCTTAAATTTGTAAAACGCGGCTAGAAGGGGCATGGAGTATTAAATTTATTTTTTGGAAAGGAATCGTATTTTGTTTTCATTAAATTTTATTTAGTTTCGCAATTACGAGATTTCTAGTCTGAATTACTTGTGGTAATTTGATTGGCTGATATTGGAAATATCGCTAGTACAGAAGTGCTCGAGATGATCTGATTGGCTGCTTAACATACAAGGCAATTGGAACTCAGCACTTCCCGCGTGTTTGAGTAGGTCTTTCTGCGTCAGATCTACGAGTTGATATAGTCGCTCGGGAGCCGTCTTCTGGTAAACATCTATGCTAAGCCGCACTGATCAAATTTGTACCAAAATGAAGAAATTACGGCGTTTGATCGTTTGAAGAAAAGCTACTACAATACTGAGTACCTCGCGAAAGCTAGAGCGTTGTGAGTAGTTTATTTTATGAGATATTCTCGTGTGAACCTGTCACGTCATATATAAACGCCGTGTGGCGTGTTTCGTGCAGATTACCAGACATTATAGCGAGCACTTCTTTACAAGAAGCCTACTCAACGACTGGTCCGACTAAATATCTTCTGGCTGCTTTTGGATGTGAACGTGTTACAGAGCCAGTAACATTGCATAAATGATGTCGAGATATTAAATACGGACTTGAGACCCATTTTCCTTATTTTGAAGACAATAAACCAACTGAAAAGATATTTTTGACATTTTTTCAAACGACTCGTGCAGGCATCGCGAACGCTAGTTAGTTTAACTAACTTTCGCTACTGCCAAAGGACTGAAGTTATGTGACCTTTGCGTGGTAGGTATTTAGTCGAATTTTCGTCAAAGCTGATTTTGTCGGCTAAATCAGTACCTACCATCGCAGAATGTAGGGGCCGACAACCTGAAGCCTATTCATGTAGGTGGGATTGTTTAAAAGACAGTGAGAGACCAACTCGCCTCGATTCGATATTATGTTTCGTAAACTGCATCGTTGTCAAAGTTGTGCGAGTTTTTAGCTATTATAGCCACTATATACACTCCTGGAAATGGAAAAAAGAACACATTGACACCGGTGTGTCAGACCCACCATACTTGCTCCGGACACTGCGAGAGGGCTGTACAAGCAATGATCACACGCACGGCACAGCGGACACACCAGGAACCGCGGTGTTGGCCGTCGAATGGCGCTAGCTGCGCAGCATTTGCGCACCGCCGCCGTCAGTGTCAGCCAGTTTGCCGTGGCATACGGAGCTCCATCGCAGTCTTTAACACTGGTAGCATGCCGCGACAGCGTGGACGTGAACCGTATGTGCAGTTGACGGACTTTGAGCGAGGGCGTATAGTGGGCATGCGGGAGGCCGGGTGGACGTACCGCCGAATTGCTCAACACGTGGGGCGTGAGGTCTCCACAGTACATCGATGTTGTCGCCAGTGGTCGGCGGAAGGTGCACGTGCCCGTCGACCTGGGACCGGACCGCAGCGACGCACGGATGCACGCCAAGACCGTAGGATCCTACGCAGTGCCGTAGGGGACCGCACCGCCACTTCCCAGCAAATTAGGGACACTGTTGCTCCTGGGGTATCGGCGAGGACCATTCGCAACCGTCTCCATGAAGCTGGGCTACGGTCCCGCACACCGTTAGGCCGTCTTCCGCTCACGCCCCAACATCGTGCAGCCCGCCTCCAGTAGTGTCGCGACAGGCGTGAATGGAGGGTCGAACGGAGACGTGTCGTCTTCAGCGATGAGAGTCGCTTCTGCCTCGGTGCCAATGATGGTCGTATGCGTGTTTGGCGCCGTGCAGGTGAGCGCCACAATCAGGACTGCATACGACCGAGGCACACAGGGCCAACACCCGGCATCATGGTGTGGGGAGCGATCTCCTACACTGGCCGTACACCACTGGTGATCGTCGAGGGGACACTGAATAGTGCACGGTACATCCAAACCGTCATCGAACCCATCGTTCTACCATTCCTAGACCGG
The DNA here is from genome assembly GCF_023898315.1 of Schistocerca nitens. Classification (NCBI taxonomy): domain Eukaryota; kingdom Metazoa; phylum Arthropoda; class Insecta; order Orthoptera; family Acrididae; genus Schistocerca; species Schistocerca nitens. The sequence continues at coordinate 526,288,785 of NC_064619.1, read as the reverse complement.
CAAGGGAACTTGCTGTTCCAACAGGACAATGCACGTCCGCATGTATCCCGTGCCACCCAACGTGCTCTAGAAGGTGTAAGTCAACTACCCTGGCCAGCAAGATCTCCGGATCTGTCCCCCATTGAGCATGTTTGGGACTGGATGAAGCGTTGTCTCACGCGGTCTGCACGTCCAGCACGAACGCTGGTCCAACTGAGGCGCCAGGTGGAAATGGCATGGCAAGCCGTTCCACAGGACTACATCCAGCATCTCTACGATCGTCTCCATGGGAGAATAGCAGCCTGCATTGCTGCGAAAGGTGGATATACACTGTACTAGTGCCGACATTGTGCATGCTCTGTTGCCCGTGTCTATGTGCCTGTGGTTCTGTCAGTGTGATCATGTGATGTATCTGACCCCAGGAATGTGTCAATAAAGTTTCCCCTTCCTGGGACAATGAATTCACGGTGTTCTTATTTCAATTTCCAGGAGTGTAAAATGAGTGACATGTTCTCTTTTCAAGTTTTCGAGCGAATGCTTTCCAAATCCTACAATTCCCTGATTTTCAATTTCTTGGACGTAATTCTAACCAAGAATTGATTTAAACAAATTACTGTTATTCAAATATTTTATGATTATGATATTAACACTTAGCCAAGTAAGTACCCTTCTCAGTTATGTATCTTACCATATTACGTATACTTACGTGATCTGGAGGTCGCTGTAGAATGCAGTACATTCATCCCTTTCGGATTCACTTCAGTCTGTATACACCACCATGCACTATTAATCCCTCTTTTACCAGCATCGAGTCAGAGACGCGCCAACAAGATTTAGAGTTCCTTTTGTTCTTCTAAGCCTTTTACAACGAATTGAAAAATTATGTCCACAACCTGTTCCCTCCTCAGCTTCGTTCGATTCAGTTAGTGCTAGTGTTCCGTCTCTAGTTAACCACAAGCCGTTACGAGTGATCTAATGTTCTTCCTTTCCTTGATATTTTCGTGAAATAAATTTCAGATGTATGGTTCAAATGGCTCTATGCACTACGGGACTTAACATCTGAGCCGGCCGGACTTGCCGAGCGGTTCTAGGCGCTACAGTCTGGAACTGCGCGACCGCTACGGTCGCAGGTTCGAATCCTGCCTCGGGCATGGATGTGTGTGATGTCCTTAGGTTAGTTAGGCTTAAGTAGTTCTAAGTTCTAGGGGACTTACGACCTCAGCAGTTGAGTCCCATAGTGCTCAGAGTCATTTGAACCATTTGAACCGCTGCGGTCGCAGGTTCGAATCCTGCCTCGGGCATGGATGTGTGTGATGTCCTTAGGTTAGTTAGGTTTAAGTAGTTCTGAGTTCTAGGGACTGATGACCTCAGATGTTAAGTCCTATAGTGCTCAGAGCCATTTGAACCATTTTGAACTTAACATCTGAGGTCATCAGTCCCCTAGACTTAGAACTACTTACACCTAACTAACCTAAGGACATCACACACATCCATGCCCGAGGCAGGATTCGAACCTGCGACCGTAGCAGCAGTGCGGTTCCGAACTGAAGCGCCTAGAACCGCTCGGCCACAGCGGCCGGCTTTTCAGATGTACCATAACTGTTTTGTGGTTCGGTAACACTATCTTTTTGAATCGTTGGAGCTTTTATTTCATCTCCGCCATCCTGTAGTATTGCGCCTATGGTCAATAAGATGTCTATGAGAGATAATGTAACTCCTCGCCTTTTCTTGCAGTGATCATAAAATGAAATTTCTAGACGCGTCGTGGCTTAGGTATAATTTTCCCGTTTTATTACAAACGTTTGGGAGGTGCAGCTCAGTGCCGAAGAAAATAAAGGAAGATGTCTCTAAGACTTGATAAAAATGCAAGAAGGAAGAATACCAACATTTTATCATTTGGGCTGGATGGTAGACGAGAGTTAAGAGATCAGGTGCGGACCTTGGCTATGATTCCATGGGGTAGAAATGTTACTGTTTGGTGCCATCATCGCTCTCTCCCCTTCGTTATGTATAACTGTCACCCCCAAGTTCAATGTGCTTCAGATGCCTAGAACTGTAATTATAATAAAAAGTAGTTTAAAATAATAACTACAATAATAATAAAGTTTAAATCAGTACTTAGTACCCGAGATGGTTCCTTTGAAAAGGGCACGACCAACTTCCTTCCCTAATCCGATGAGACGGATGACCTCGCTGTTTGGTCTCCTCCCCCAAAACAATGCAACTCCAACCCCAGTAATAAGTACGTTGCTGTAACATTATTTCCAAGAAATTGCAGTTTAGAGAAATACATCATTTTAAAGGCATTCGTCCAACAATTTTGGGAGGTACATGTGTCATAAAATTGACTTAAGAAATGTAATACAAACAAGCTCTCACAACGTAGGCGATATCATAATTTACACGATACGAAACTGAGGTACTCACGCACCATTATCAGACGGTGGTTATAATTAAACTTTCGTCGCTGGAGAGGACCCCAATGAAAAACAAGTGGTCGCAGGACCATGAAACTTTGTGAAAATATTTGTAAGAAGACGCGGAAGGGGAATAACGAATAATCCACTGAAAGAAACACATTTTAATTTCCTCTTTGTGCGTGGCTGTTGCACAAAAAACGAAATCACTGTGCTGCCTCATCCTCCTTACTCTCCAGACCTGGGCCCTGTGGACATCATTTATTTCCAAAATTGAAAACTTCGTTGAAAGAACGAAGATTTGCAACGATAGACGAGATAAGAGAAAATTCACAGACGGCACTTCGCGCGATGCAGCAAAAGACGTACCAAGATTGCTTCCGGAAGTGGAAACAGCGTTGGGAGCGGAGCTTCAATTGTGGAGGAGAGTATTTCTAAGGAAACCATGCACAATAAGTAAAAGGAAAGGGTAGAACAATTTTGTGGACAAAGTTCTGGAATTTTTTGAACAGACCTCACAGAAGCAAGAACAGCACTTCACTCGTGACTATATGCAACGCCATTAATTTTGTTGGAGGCAACGTTCACTAGTTCTAGGGGACTTCTGACCTCTGCAGTTGAGTCCCATAGTGCTCAGAGTCATTTGAACCATTTGAACCGCTGCGGTCGCAGGTTAGAATCCTGCCTCGGGCATGGATGTGTGTGATGTCCTTAGGTTAGTTAGGTTTAAGTAGTTCTAAGTTCTAGGGGACTGATGACCTCAGATGTTGAGTCCCATAGTGCTCAGAGCCGGGCTTGGCTTGCGCTTGAATGGATCACCGTCCGGGTCGACCGAGAGCTGTTGGCAAGCGAGGTACACTCAGCCCTTGTGAGCCCAACTGAGGAGCTACTTGACTGAGAGGTAGCGGCTCCGGTCAACTGCCTGAGCAGCGATGTGCTGACCACAAGCCACTCCACATCCGCATCCAGTGACGCCTATTGGTGGAGGATGGCACGGCTGTCGATATGTACCTTTGGTCCTTCCAAGGGCTATTCGGACTGAGTCAGACAGCCAATCAATATTTTTGAAAGAGAGAAACGAGGAAGCAAAAATCTTATTAGAACTGATGAATAAAGAGAATAATCGAAGAGGGAGCTACAGGCACTTCTCAAGCATTCACCACTTCTGGAAGACATGGAAGGAGGAGAAGGAATTTTCGTTTTCAGGTAATATTGCCAAACAGGTTACAGAATACTGACATATAATTTCCTCGTAATCTGTTCCTTATTTTACACTATCAGTATCGAAGAAAGCAACATTGTCCATTACGTTGCACTTTTTATCCCGTATTATTTTATTTTATTTTTATGTACATCCTTCTGGTATCGCTTAGTTGACCCGGTTATGCTTTGCTTGATCCTTCGTTTGTGTGAGAAACTCTGAACGTATGTATTTGTTGAGTTATATGTTGTTAATACGTTCGTTTGCTAACTCAACAATTCTGCCTTACAAGCTACGCAAGTTACATTTGCGCGCGCATAGGCTTCAGCTGGCGAACAGTGCCGTCCACACTGCGTGGTGGTCACGAAGCCCCACCCAGATCCGTTGTCCGCTCCTCTACCGCGCTTGGGTAAGTTATTTGGGAAGCACTTTCATGAGTGACTATGTCAGAGGAATAAGGTACTCATTGAGAGGAGAAGATGAAGAAACAAGGAAAAATAAGTTCAAGAGTACATTCTTAAGACATCGTCACACGGACGAGGCGCTCTATGAGTATTGTGACGTCACATGCTGCTATTTCACGTTGGGGAGCCATTTCGTCACGTGAAACACGAAATAAGTTTTGCGGTATTTCGGCAACGCAAGAACCAATACGAAGCATGAACACTCCATATGTCACAGAATTTGCGAAACGCCATATTGTATTTTTCGTTTTTAGTTTAAGCACATATTCGGTGGGTTTTATGTTATACCTTACACCCTATGAATATATGCTATTTCTAAGCACCTGCACAATCGCTTGCCCGTTATGAAAATACGCCATTTAAGGCAACGACACATTGAAGATTCGAGAAAAACGCGTCGTTCTTGTGATGATTTTATATAATTAAATATCAGTAACATATTGGCGATCAAGCCCTTAGAAGACCTAACATAAAATTCGAGGTAGTTGACTACAGAGCTTGAACATAGCATAATTAGTAAAGGGCGACACGTCACATTACAATGGATAGAAAGAGTGCTGCTATACCTTTTTCTCACTTTCACATTTTCCATAAGCTTTTGGGACTTTCTTATCAAATTAAGTAGGAATAATTTATATAGTATTTGATGTTACGTATATATAAGTGCACTTTCTGTCAGGAGTGAGTTTGTTCGATTTTGTAGACTTTTGTACGTTGATGTCATTACTAATGGGATATGTATCTTTTCTTTCTGTCTTATTACATGTTCACGGCTATTGAAGTTTTTATTTAAATATAGCACAGACAAGACTAGAGTGCGAACAAGGGAGGAAATATGCGTTTTAATAGAGCAAACGTAGGAATTTTACGCGCGATCACATTCGAGAACAAACGGTATGGTTTGTCAGCAAAATAAAGCCGACAACGTCCAATGAAGAGCGCTGAGTGCGCAAAATCACGTTAATGAGCTCGTTCCGTGTGCATGTGGCACTGTCTCTGATGAGAATCAAATGATTCAAATGGCTCTGGCCACTATGGGACTTAACATCTGAGGTCATCAGTCCTCTAGAACTTAGAACTACTTAAACCTAACTAACCTAAGGACATCACGCACATCCATGCCCGAGGCAGGATTCGAACCTGCGAACGTAGCGGTCGCGGGGTTCCAGACTGAAGCGCCTAGAACCGCCCGGCCACACCGGCCAGCCTGATGAGAATCCCTTCCGTGTAAACGTCAACGGTAGCTGCCTCGTCCCGTGTGACCACGGCTTTAGGGAATTACTCACGTAACAGCCTACAAGTCGTGGTCGATGTTAGAGGTCAGTGACGGTAGCCACGAAACAATTTGTGAAGCGGCCAATACGAGTACTTTGGGTTTCGTGACGCGCAATGCGCCATCGGTGGCGGCAGGAGATCCAATAAGCACGGCGACGCTGAGGAACGAGCGGGTCGCCTGGCGCCGCTGTCAGCAAGACGGAAGGCGCCTGCTCCGGAAATGAAGCCCCGCGGGGAGGGGGGAGAGGAGGAAGAGGAGGGGAGCCGATAACCCAATCAATACAGCCACCCCGCCACATCTTTGTCCCGGCCCGGACACGCCGTATCCCGCCCAGCCCGTCGCTGCACTGAAAGCCACACACAACGTTTAATTTGTCACTAAGCCACAGAACACGCGTGGCGACACTGAGAGGCATCCTCTCCATTGCAGTCACCACCGTAAGCAACCAACTAAATTACTGTGGAGGCACCACTTTGTGCGTAACTAAGGGAAATTTTAGTACAATGCTTCTCTGTTGTTCAAAGAACGATCACTATCTGTCACAGACGTGCAGTAGTTTTCCTCGAATATGATACATGCGAAATATTTGTGGGCAAAACGGCGTATTATTAAGGACGAGCCCAAGAGTTATAACCATATCCTTTGGAATATGGAAAACTGCCCCAGACGAGTTTAACTTTGGAATTACAAACGGGAAAAACGGTCCAGCGCTAGTCTGAAAGAACAGAGTTCTCGATACACCAATTTTCTTTGACTAAAGCTGTTTAAAAACGCTATTATTCATTAAAATTACAATACCGTGAAGGCAGAATGGCCAAATGTCAAAATGGCATGAAGTGTAAACATCCCTGGATATATAAACGATTTGTATTTCAGTGAAGCCACACTAGGCAGACAGAAGTAAAGCCAACTCCACTACGTACATTAGGAAAGATTATGCACTGGTCTCTCATTCATAAAGTGAATGTGAATGCTGTTTTTTTATGAGAAGATAGTTTTATACTTCGTATGATAACAAGTCCACCAGTATGCGTCAGAGTTAGACCACGGCAGAATTGTGGCTTATAGACACTGTGATCTACTGATGCGTGGTATTGCTCCCAGTATTGATAAGGATCCCACGAATATGGAATCGATGGGCTCAGGAGGACCATACTGAACGCCATGCGCCTAGCGCCCGAGAGTACAGATGTATTGTTTGCTCTATTGAGCACAATTGCACAGCAATGTCACGTACAGGGTGACAACTATATGAAATAAAATCGTCATAGCTTCTGAACGGTCTTCGTTATGACTTTCAAACTGCGTGGTTGGCCGCGGGGCGTGATGGGAATTAGTATCCGCAAGCGCATGTGCCTTGTTGTTACCCGCCGTTTGCACGCGAAAATGTCACGGTACACCGTGCCTGGACTGTAGCGCTTGTGAAGGCATTGTATGGGAGCAATAACAGGCCAACTGCGGCTCAAAGGAAGTTTGCGACCTAGTTCAAGCTGAAGACAACCGGTCCAAGTGTGCTAACTATCAATAACTTGTTTCGCATGTTTGAAAGAACGGGTAGTGTTGGTGATGACAGTGTTGGAAATGTCTGTCGTCCAAAAAGGGCGAAAACGCCTAAAAACATCGAGAACACACGCGCTGTGTTTCAAACCACCTCCAGGAAATCGATTTGGCAAGTTGCACAACAGGTGGGAACCAACAGGGAGACACTGCGACAATTGCAGTTGAAGACCTTCATCTCTTCCGATACAAAATTCATACCCATCAGCCATTAAGCACCAGAGCCGTGGAAAAGCGGTTGCGTTTCGCCAACACTATTGTCCACAGAGTTGACGAACGAACAGGACTTTGATGTGAATATGGTTTGACTTAGCGAATAAGCCCACTTTCATTTAGATGGGTTCGTCAATAAGAAAACTTGGCGAGCTTGGGGGACTGAGAATTCGCTTTTCGCGATAGGGTTCAAATGGTTCAAATGGCTCTGAGCACTATGGGACTTAACATCTATGGTCATCAGTCCCCTAGAACTTAGAACTACTTAAACCTAACTAACCTAAGGACATCACACAACACCCAGCCATCACGAGGCAGAGAAAATCCCTGACCCCGCCGGGAATCGAACCCGGGAACCCGGGCGCGGGAAGCGAGAACGCTACCGCACGATCACGAGATGCTGACTCGCGATAGGGAAGTCTCTTCACCCTCAACGGGTGAATGTTCAGTTACGGAATAATCGTTGCGATATTCCTTCATGGCACGGTGACTACCAAACTGTTCGTGAAGGTTTTGGAAGATGATCTCATCCCCAATATCCAAAGTGACACTGATTTAGACGAGATGTGGTTCACCCAAGACGGAGTTCGACCCCATCGAAGCCGGAGAGCGTTTGATGTCCTGGAGGAGCACATTGGGAAGAGCATTCTGGCTCTGGGGTACCCAGAGGTCACTGGCATCGGCCTCGATTGGCCGCCATATTCTCAGGATGTGAACACATGCGACTCCTTTTTGTGCGGCTATATTAAAGACAAGGTTTACAGCAATAACCCCAATACCACTGCTGTGCTGAAAACAGCCATTCAGCATGTCATCGACAGCATCGATGTTCCGACACTTCAGCGGGTCGTGCAGAATTTCGCTACTCGTCTGCGCCACGTCATCACTAAAGATGGCAGGCACATCGAACATGTCATAAACTAAATCCTAATATATTTAGTTACATTTACATGTTGAATAAAGTGTGTACACGACGTAGTTAGTAACGAATTTATGTTTTTTTCATATAGTTCAATAATTGTCACCCTGTACCTCGAATCACGAAATCTGATTTCTTGCAGCAGCCACATATCCATGCAGACAATGCAACAAGGTATCGAGCACTACAAAATGTCAGTACGACGACCATTGTCGCAGCTTTTCTCGACGCGGTAGCAGAGTGAGGCGGGCCTACGGTGGTGCTTGCAAGGATAAAAAAGAACGCAGGAGCGGCACCGTGTCGTGCGTACAGCGTCACGACAGACGTATCCATCTGTGCAGGCTTCAAGGAAAACAAAACTGGTCATATTGCATTCGTCATTCTGATACGTGTCCAGCAGGTGGCGTAATGGTATAGGGTGCCTCATCACACAATCTCCTTTGCTTCACACAGCCGGTATTATGGTCAGCAGGTGTTCCATTTCTGATATTTTAAGCTCTCTGTAACATTGCCTGTGAACAAAGCAATGCAAGACCACACCATGCCCATTATGTCCTGACCTGCCTCAATATAGCCGGTGTTACACGGTTGCCCTGGCTACCACGGACTTCAGATCTTTCATCAGTTGGAAAATCTGGTCATGTACTGACCTGATAGTGGCACGGCACCACTCTCCAGATCCTACGACTGATGACTTATGCCATAGAGTGGAAGCGGCGTGGAATGACGTACCCTTGTCTCTCATCCAAGCCTAGTCGGACTCGATCCCTATTCAGGTTAGAGTTATACTTTCTGCCAAAGGAGCAGTTCTGTGAACTAAATATTACACTTTGTAAACCCGCAAATCACCTACAAATTTAATCACGTATTCCTCCAACTATACTATGTGCACAACAATATTTCGTGCTGGTGATGTAATTTTAATAGTCACTAGTGTATGTCGTACCGATGCGGTATTCCTCCCCGTAGCCGAGGATGCTAACACATAAATCCGGTGGAACGCCACTTGAAGTGCTGAAAAAGATTCGATATAAGCCCCAAACAGGAGATGAGTTTCTAGCATAGGGTTGCTGATTACAAGACTAACCACAGTATTCCAATGAGTGACGTCACCTCAGACTGCTGATGAGTGCTGTGTTACAATCATCTTCAGAATATAGTAAAATGTTCACATTTTAAAATTATTTTGGCTTTCAGGAATGTAGCCCTTCAGCCATATCGAATGGCTCAAATGGCTCCTAACACTACGGGACTTAACATCTGAGGTCATCAGTCCTCTAGAGTTAGAACTAAGTAAACCTAACTAACCTAAGGATATCACACACATCCATACCCGAGGCAGGATTCGAATCTGCGACCGTAGCAGCAGCGCGGTTCCGGACTGAAGCGTCTAGAACCGCTCGGTCAAAGCGGCCGACTCGTACATTTGTCCAGAGATCTTAAATAACACTTATCACAACGTCAGGATAGTACTTCCTTTTTAATACGAGTAACATCAATATGTAAATACAAGATGGCCTGTATCCCACCAGATCTTCAGCTATGGTTAATTAAGCAACAGAATGGTGTGCTTGAGAGAAACCAACTCCTCCCCTCGGCAGCGTTTCGCACCGCAGACGTCCCGTCACCAGCGCCGTCGTCATCTTCAGGCAGATCCTAGCCGCCCTTTTGGCCCCTTTCACCGCTTTCCAACCCCATCCCCACCACATAGTGCCTTGATTACGCCACCCGGCTTCCATAATCTCCACGCCGTATAAACAAGGATGTCAGTTAGAAATTTCCTGGCAAATAAAGCTCGTTTCGGAGCTAATCTCTACTAACAGCTCATTATGAGCGGCAGACAAAAGCGGCTCTTTAATGAGTTCGCGTAGTTCCGTGTGCCAACACTAGGCCGTCTTTAATGGGACTGTTAATTCAACGCTTGCGCACTACTAACGTCGTGGTAATTCCAATTTCAATTAGGCGGCGGGCGGCTGCGGCTGAACGCACTCGCCTTGGCGCTGGCAGGAGTAATCGCCGGCGAAATGACTGACGACGACAAATTAATTAGCGCGCCTTGCAAGGATACGCCAGACCCCGCCGCCTTCCAGCACACAGGCAGTCGGCGCGGAGTGGGGGAACTCGGTAGAGAGAGAGAGAAGTAGCGGTAGCGAACTTCCAACAGCTGCCTCTCAGCCGTCCTCGTCTATACCTTATCGGAAGAGCAGGTTTTTGGTGACTTGTGCACTGCAAATAAATCGTATCAAGCCGTTAACAAATACACTGATGGAAAAAATCGCAACACCAAGGAGTTTTGCGACATAAACGAAAGTTGATAGGCCTGTTTCCACACCTAAAAGGTGACGTCTGTTCGGACTTCGCGCCAATCGCAGAAGAGTGGCGCTAGTAACGCCACTATGGGCGTCTATGGGGATGCAAGTAAGGTTTACTTTAAATATGCGTTGTAACGGTCGTGAGCGTTAGCTACGTTTGAGATTGGACGCCGTTAGTTGATGTTAGTCAAGAATGCCTTTGAGGCGACAGAGAGGCCAATATCAGCACCTCATTGAGTTTGAACGAGTTGATGTAATAGGGCTATGAGCAGCTGGATGTCCCTTCTGCGATATTGCAGAAAGACTTGTCAGGAATGTAGCCACTGTACTACATGATTGCTGGCAGTGGTGGTCACGGGAACCTACGGTCGCCAGGTGTCCCGATTCCGCACGGTCACGTGACGCTACCGAGAGCGAAGACCATCGTGTTCAGCGCATGACTCTGGTGCATCGTTCTTCATCTGCACCAGCAGTTTGAGCAGCAATGACACCACAGTGACGCAACTGTTACTTCAAGGACAGCTCCGAGCAGATGCCGCGTAGCGTCAATTCCACTGACCCCAAACTACGGCCTTTTCCGACCTCAGTTGTCAAGCGAGAGTTCATTGGAGGTCAGGGTGGAGGTCTGTTGCGTTTTCTGATGAAATCTAGTTCTGTCTGGGTGCTAGTCATGGCATGTGTTTGTTCGAAGGAGACCAGTTGAGAACCTACACCCAACCTGTCTGCATGCTAGATACAAAGGACCTACAACTGAAGCTGTGGTCTGGGGTGCAACTTCGTGCACGATCGTGGTAATGTGGCACACCCAAACTATAAATCTGTACGTCAGTCTGGACGTTCGATGTGTTGAACTGCCATTCACGAACAGCAAAATGGTTCAAATGGCTCTGAGCACTATGGGACTCAACATCTTAGGTCATAAGTCCCCTAGAACTTAGAACTACTTAGACCTAACTAACCTAAGGACATCACACACACCCATGCCCGAGGCAGGATTCGAACCTGCGACCGTAGCAGTCCCGCGGTTCCGGACTGCAGCGCCAGAACCGTTAGACCACCGCGGCCGGCTCACGAACAGCATTCGAGGGGGTGCTTTCCAACAGGATAGCGCTCGCCTACATACCACCGTGATAACACAACATGCGCTACAGAGAGCCGACGTGTTGCCTTGGCCTGCACGATCACCACCATTTCACATTTGCAAAGGCTTCTCTCGCACTTACATTAACCTGTGATCTTACAATGTCAGTCACTTAAATATGTTATCTAGTTAAATATATTCCAGAAATTTCATTTCTCTGCGATTTCTCCCCTCCAGTGTAGTATCAAGCCATTACAATTACCGTCATCATTGATGTACGAAAGCGTGCTGAAAAGTAATGTCTCCGAATATATTTTATGTAAAAACTCTTAAAGCTTTTTAAATGGAACAAACGTTGTTAACATTTTACGTCTTTGTTCTTCATGTGCACAACTTTATTTCTCAACATAGTGATCCTGCCGAGGAACACACATCTCCCAGTAAGAGACCACTTCCTTGGTACCATCACTGTAGAATGACTTCGTTGACCTCTGGTTGCACCGCTTCATCACTGTCAAAGCGAATTTTTCCAGGTCTTTTTTTTTTAAAAAAAGTTTTGGAAACAGCGAAAATCGGATGGGACCAAGTAGGGACTGTATGGAGGATAACCGATGACAGTGAACCAGGTGTTGCAGCTCTCGTGTGTGCTGAAAGAGAGGGTGTTCTGTGCGTGGAGAACTGTTCGAATTCGTGATTTCAGTTTTCTAAGAGTTTGAGTACCTTGCAGAGTTTATGGTGTTGCCTTTAGGCATGAATTCCAAATGTACTACACAATGAACATCCCTGAACACTGTGAACATTACTTTGCCTGCTGACGTCTTGGTCTTGAAATCTTTTTGCGTCTGTCATCCTTTGAGGCACAATTTCATTGATGCTCCGTTGTTTTCGGGGTCACAATAGTGGACCCAACTTTAATCACCTGCCACATCACCCTCACGTTCAACAGTCTTCTCTGTTCCACGTCTGAAGTGAGCGTCTGAGGCGCCCACCCTGAACACAGTTTCTATAATGCTGGCCTGTGCACACCCTCGTGATACGCCACATTTACCTGAGAACTGTGTCAATGTTATCTGACGTTTTTCTCGGATGGGTTCATCAACCCGATTCGTCCACTCCGAGATCTAGCACTCACGCTGAGGTTAGTACGACCGTTTGCTTCATTATGAGCACAAACAACCCGATGTTTCACATTACTGACGTCGATACAATCACACCGTACACACAGCCACGACAGTCAGTTGCATCTGAGGAAGACGATGGTGGCAATCGGACAATGACCCAAGAGTTTTGTGGCGAGAAACTTCTTTCTCACATTCTAAATTCTTTCTGTTAACAAAAAAATTGTTCAAATGGCTCTGAGCACTATGGGACTTAACTGCTGTGTTCATCAGTCCCCTGGAACTTAAAACTACTTAAACCTAACTAACCTAAGGACATCACGCACATCCATGCCCGAGGCAGGATTCGAACCTGCGACCGTAGGGGTCACGCGGTTCCAGACTGTAGCGCCTAGAACCGCACGGCCACTTCTGTTAACACTTTTTCTAGATCAACATATCATTCTGTGTATTTTTTTTTTTAAATTTACTCTTGACTTTCGCAAGTCTTTCTAACGCACTGTAAACACACAATTGTTTTTGTGCTTTTTTTGACACTATGTATTTCCCGTTAATGCAAAACAAGAACTCTTTCGTATAATCAGACTTCCCTGTACGTTGAAGCTATGTAATTCCCCCTCCAAACCTAAAACTTAAAAACGCCGATGCAGTAGAACACATTTTGTAAGTTTCCAAATATATTTGACGCATTTCAGCATCATAGTTTGATAGTAGGTACTATCCAGAATTTAAAAAATATAAATACCCAAACTCTTCTTCTTAAGTGTCCGGATGCTCGCTGTGCAGCTGGAATGGATGACTGTATTTAATTCAGCTTGATTTTGGTGAATCAAGTTCAGACCAGCACTACCTCACAATGATGTGTTTCACTAAAATGAACAGCCGGGTGGCTGTCGTAATGGATGGCACTGTGTAGCTTAGTGGATGATTTGATAATGAGCTTAGAGGTCGAAAATACTCATCAATAAATAACATTAATGCTGAAAATTCGACGGAATTTTGGACTTTATAGCATAATTTGGTAAGCCGTACAGCTTCTGACGTCATTACTTCCAGAATCCCGGAAATTACTAGTCTGATAAAGTTACTTTGACTTCCAGTGTATTTTCTCTTGAAAAAGAACATGAATCTTGCACCATCGAAAGTACGTAGTCTTCATTTTCGTTACTACAGCGTTCTATGTAGGCTACGAAAACACATATATCTCGAATTTCCCGAATGGTCACAAATGATTATGAGTCCCCCATCAAACGCAAGGTTCACTTTGTCATTTTTTCTAATCTCTGATACAGCCACTGCAAAGACTTAATTGGAGCTATGACTCAAAAACCTATTGCGACATAAGTTAGGAACAAATGTCGTCCCCAGCAACTTGCAGAGCGGAACGTTCTCTAATCGTTACGATCTCGGCGGCACACGAGCTCGCGTGCTCAGAGCTATGCATAAACACGTCCGCACTCCACGAGAGGCGGAAGTGGGACGATTCCAGTTGTGCCTCCAAGTCAAACGTAGTAACAGTTACGAGTATAAAACTAAAAGAGGCAAAAACATTCTGTTTAGGAAGCTAGAGTGTAGCCAGTAAACTGCGTGACAACAGATGGGGTGTTTATTGAATAGGATAAATATGAGAAATACAGCGGTTGAAACACTCTACTCACGATTGAAACTCAGTTAACGAGATCCATGGTAAAGCATTTTGTGCCTGTCGCACGTACAGAAAGGCTCTAAATAGATATAGGAGGAAAGTGAAGAACTTCTGCAATATATGAAAGTCAACATAACTTTAATTATCTCGAAAAATGAAGGTGCAGCTCAATGAAAGATGGTAGTGCTGCTGAATAACACGGACTGTAACATATAAGTAAGCAATAACAGATTCAGTTGCTTAAGATCCAGAGACAAACGAATATATTAGTTGGCCTATGTCACACTTGGAAACTTTTAAATGAGACCCTAGACTTCGGGATCCATTTGACGATTCGAATCACAACGTACAAATCATGATGAATACACCAAACTTGAAAAGAGTAACCTGGAAGACACACAAGACATAAACTCAGGCACTAAGTCAGAACTGACTAAGATTTTAAATTCCAAGGGCTATTTGCAAAATATTTGGTGCAAGAATCATTTTTAGAGCCGGAAATAAAAAATTAGAGAGGCAATAGTGGAAGGTCACTGATCACAGTAAATATTTAAAGATATCTAAGTGACAAAGTAGCACAAAAATATGTGATAAAAAAGCAGCAGTTTAAATGACAGCAAAAAATTAAAGCAGTAATTTTATGGGAAAAACAAGTGATGAAAATATTATATGTAATGGAATACTACATAAAATTTCAGATACATGAAAAAGTAAGGTTTCCAGTATAATAAATACAGATCAGGAACCACTGTCAAGCGCAACCGAAACAGTAAGTAACAAATTCACGAATCGGTCGCAGGACGATCAGTGGTAAGAGTTGTCGTAATACAGAAGAAAGAGTTGATGCAGTCCAACGAAATATGATCCAAAAGAATGAAAGTAAATAGTAAATAAGGCAAAAGCATGAGATGAAATTCTTTTGCAGATACGGAACATTGGAATAGTGATAAAGTTAAAAATCATAACAATATTTGAATTCAGTTAAAATAACGATCTCTCAGGCATACGTAGGTGCATACCTTTCAGCACTAAAAAGAACCTAGACCGGTGAACATGAGGAACATCGATCGATCCACTGAAAATTGTTGACTAGAAGAACATTGTGAAGAAAATTGAAGAGGTGTTCGGTGTGTTCTTGAAGCCAGCAAAAAATACGCACTGAAGATTTATGTATATCTTGGAGGAAAAATTATTCGGAAAAGCTATTTTTCATGACAGCTATGATTTTGGACAAGCTTTCAGCTATATAAGTACAAAACGAAAGAAAAGTTTGGATTTTCAAGAAAAATGATGCTGAAATAACGTAGTACTTAAGGAAATTTAATATTCCCAAAAAGCAAATAGAAATAACAAAAGTGGAAAAAAACATTCCTTAAAGAATGTCTGTAAACAGACAGGGAGCTTTTCGAATGAGTTTTTTTAAAATGTAGCAAATGGAGTGATGAAAGAAAAGTTGCTAGGAGAAATGATGATACTTTTAGCGAAAAGTAAGATCCATGAGGTACAATAGAACTATTTAACGGAACTGACTTAACCGCTGCAACAGTGATAACAGCACGCTGCTAAAACTCAAACTGAAAATTAAGACGGAATAGCTTAATCGAAGGCTCATTCTTCAACGAATGAAAGTCTGCTATGTCAAGTTCGTGAAAAATTATGTTTACTGGACTGCACCGTCTGTGGGCATTGAGAAGGGTATTTGTATGGAGAACGCAAACAGCGTCTTTTCGAAATGTCAAGAAAGAACGAGCTAATTATTTGCATTTAGCAAAGTACGAAGAACAATTGTGGAAAAGTATTTAGCTACAAGTGTTACGGCTATATATAGACTTTAAAATGTGGTATCCTAGATTTAAGACTCCCAGACGTATTATTTATTTCTGTGTGTGTGTGTGTGTGGAGGGGGGAGTGGGGGAGGGTGTTGATGTGCAATGATAAATAGATTTGGGGTTCGCATTGGAACACAACTTGTGCAATATAATATTTTAGATCTTCGTGCACTGTAGGTTTGCTGGGCAGATGATGGTGTCTAGAAATGGGATTGCCTACTTTGTACCTTTTTGGAAGCCGGAATTTCGAGAGTTCGCTGAAAAGAACGTGCTTTGAGAAAAGAAAAGAGCTTAAAATTTAATTTATTTTGTTTTTTTTACGCCGTTGTCTTACTTCAGACTAAGTGATCTATTTTACTTCTTACAACAGAAGTGCATCCATCTTCTCTTTACATTAGCCAATATTAAAACTTGTGGTCTTTACATGCCATCATTAATAACACGGTACTGAAACATAATAATGTAGACTATCTTACTGTTGTGCTATTTATGCAGTACTGCTTATCATTTTAACAAATTCATGTAATTGTGTTACTTTTAATTCAGTTAATTTAATACTGAAGTCATACCCTGTAAAAATGATAGAAAATTCGCATCAAACGCAACGTCTCAAAAATAGGAATTTAAGGTTGGCCTAGCTATTACGCTTTAGATGAAAGTCTTATCTTAAGCTAATTTAATTAGTAACTGCGCTCTTCAGCATGTAAGGTATTAGCTTGAGTAAGTTGGTTAAAAGGCCCACACATCCGGCTCTCGTCGCTGATTGTCAGTCGTTCTATGATAGCAGCTCCACCTGCGGTAATCTGAAAATTTTGGTCTACCATTATCAGGTTGTGATACTCTTCTCGGATTTGAAGCCGGCCGGAGTGGCCGAGCGATTCTAGGCGCTACAGTCTGGAACCGCGCAATCGCGTGTGATGTCCTTAGGTTAGTTCTAAGTTCTAAGGTTCTAAGGTTTAAGTAGTTCTAAGTTCTATGGGACTGATGACCTCAGAAGTTAAGTTCCATAGTGCTCAGAGCCATTTGAACCATTTCGGATTTGAAGCCGGAGTATCAAGCAAAGTTGACACGTCATAATTAGGTGAGACGCTGCTGTTGCTAAGCCTCCTCGAGCCGATCGTAATCTGGAGCCCGCGTCCCTACATAGGACTGAGGGCTTGCGTGAAGCACCCTGGGTGCTGTCCCACTGCAAAAGGTACTAGCAGTGCCGAATGTTGTGAAGGCAAACAAAAACGGAATATCTCTGTCGCGAGTAATCATCAAAATACTCTGCCGATTGAGAGCATCATGCCTTAATTGAAATTAACACATGGTCCCAGTTGTTCAGAGAATAAGCTGTGAGATGGTCAGCCAGCCTAATTTCAATAGATTATTTCAGAACACAATCCCAGTAAAAAGAAGCACCAGTAGTCACCCGTGTTTTACTGTATCTCACTGTAAGATGCTCGACTAAACAATCTTTTCAGGTTGTAATCTTGTGTGGCAACGAAGTTCCATACAAGAGACCTGAACATTGCAAATAGTTCGAACAATGTATGTATTAGCACATTGGTATGGATTTTACAAGTACCGGGCTTTCTTAGCCGCTTGTCATCTTTAACAGAGCCCAGAAGGACATTAGGAGTTTTATACTATATCTGTGCTCACATACATACGTAAGCCTTGTTATCTTATATATATATATATATATATATATATATATATATATATATATATATATGAGTCATCCGCCTTCATTTTCTCATCTTCTCTTTATACATATGAGGGTTGCCCAGAAAGTAAAGCACCGCATTGTTTTTCTTCAAGAATGTTTTATTGAACCTAATGAAAATTACACACACCAAAGAATGGTGTTTCATCTACACACCCTATTTTTCCATGTTGTCATCATCCCGTTCTATGGCCTTCCTCCAGAGCGAAACAAGGGCATATATGCCCTGTCGGTACCAATCCTTGTCCTGGTGGTGGAGACAGTGCTTCTCTCTGTCAATCATCTCCTCGTCGTTCTCAAAATGTCTTCCACGAATAGCACCCTTTAATGACGAATGACAGCATCAGCTCGCTGCAACATGTCGGGTGTGACAGCCGTGGATGGTCTCCCCGACCGCTGCAAATCGTGGAGCTGTGCCGAACCGCCTTCTGATGACCTCACCCTCCGCGCCCAACGACTAACTGTACTTCTGTCGACAGCAGATGCTCTATAGACCTGGCACAAGCGTTTGAGAATATTCCCCACAGTTTATTGCTCTGCGGTGAGGAATGCAATGACGGTAGGTTGCATGTAACGTACATCACCTACAGACGCCATTTTGAAACTTTCCTGCAGCTACGCTATCTGTTGAAGTGACGGAAACTTGGTGCGCTTACTCAGGAGACTTCAAATAATACATACGTAACGTTTCTCATTCGTACATTGTTTTCGGCTGAGAGAAAAATGCGGTACATTACTTTCTGGGCTACTCTCATAATGAGTCTTTTGACTGCTGACTGATTTGATGCGCCCCGCCACGAATTGATCTGCTGTGCCAACCCCTTCATCTCAGAGTAGCACTTGCAACCCACATCCTCAGTTACTTGCTGGATGTATTCCAATCTCTGTCTCCCTTTACAGTCTTTTACCCTCATCAGCTCCCTCTAGTACCATGGAAGTCATTCCCTGACTTCTTAACAGATGTACTATCATCCTGTCCCTTCTTCTTGTCAGTGTTTTCCAGATATTCCTTTCCTGTCTGATTGTGGGCAGAACCTTCTCATTCCTTAGCTTATCAGTCCACCTAATTTTCAACATTCGTCTGTAACATCACATCTCAAATGCTTCGAGTCTCTTTTGTTCCGGTTTTCCCACAGTCCATGTTTCACTACCATACAATGCTGTGGTGGCCGAGCGGTTCAAGGCGCTTCAGTCTGGAACCGCGCGACCGCTACGGTTGCAGGTTCGAGTACTGCCTCGGCATGGATGTGTGCGATGTCCTTAGGTTAGTTAGGTTTAAGTAGTTCTAAGCTCTAGGGGACTGGTGACCTCAGAAGTTACGTCCCATAGTGCTCAGAGCCATTTGAACCATTTGATCGAAATAAGGTAGACCTGATAGTCATGCAACGCAACGTCTAGAATCACTTATGATAGTCTACACGCGTGGTCGTCAAACATTTTTACTCAAGAGCCAATACTGTGAGTAGGAGATTAGTGTTTAACGTCCCTTCGACAACGAGGTCATAAGAGACGGAGCATAGTCTCGGATTGGCTAATGATGGGGGAGAAAATCGGCCGTGCCCTTTCAACAGCACGATCCCGGCATTTGCCTGAAACAATGTAGGGGAATCAAGGCGAACCTAAATCAGGATGGACGGACGCAGGTTTGAACCGTCGTCTTCCTGAATGTGTGCTAACCACTGCGCCATCTCGCTCATTGCCATTACTGCCACTGTGAGGCGGTACTTCGGGTCTCATATGTTGCGAAGTTGCTGTCAGTTGGTAATGCACATACATTAATTTGATATGAGCGTCCATAGACTAGCTGAAGTATGGGAACAACAAGTTGATCACCGCCCCCCCCCCCCCTCCCCCAAGTAGCTCAAAAATGGTTGAAATGGCTCTGAGCACTATGGGACTTAACTTCTGAGGTCATCAGTCCCCTAGAACTTACAATTACTTAAACCTAACTAACCTAAGGACAGCACACACATCCATGCCCGAGGCGGGATTCGAACCTGCGACCTTAGCGGTCGCGCTGTTCCAGACTGAGGCGCCTAGAACCACTCGGTCACAGCGGCCGGCTCCCAAATAGCTATTGATCGTTAAAACTCGAGATAATTCGGGGTCCTTCATGTCCACTGTTGTCTGTTTCGGATTGCTGCCGCCCCCAGCGACCTCAGTGTTGTGACGCAATAATTGCCTGACGAAGTGTTATTGTGTTGTCTATGCGAGTGGGTATAATATCATTAACAACTGTAATTATATTTATATTTGAATGCATTATGCCGTATGAGACACGTTCACAAATGTTTACTAAATCTTTTGAATGTCATCTTTTCATTGCGTTGTCTTAGAACAGTCTTAATTTAATTTCATATTCCTTCCTACTTATAGTACAGTATTGTAATGTCGAAACCACAGTCAAGTCCAGATCCATATGCAATGTCGGCAACACTAAGTACTGAAAGCACGTTTATTAATAACACCAATGTACACTCAGAACGGAAGTAACTTCAGGACAGAGAGTGCAGGTATTTATACAAATTCGAATATTCCAGAAAATACAAACGTTACAAACTTAAAGCATCTCATGGCCGTCTATAAGTCATAAAAATTAAAGAACAAATAACTAGGGGTTTTTTGGGTTTGAATTGTCGACTGCAACCAGAGATACTAAGCACTACACCAGACCGTAACCACCACAGTTAGCGACAATATGTACTGCATTTGCAGATTATCGTCTTTATATCAAAATGGTTCAAATGGCTCTGAGCACTATGGGACTTCACTGCTGAGGTCATCAGTCCCCTAGAACTTAGGACTACTTAAACCTAAGTAACCTAAGGACATTACACACATCCATGCCCGAGGCAGGATTCGAACCTGCGACCATCGCGGTCGCGCGGTTCCAGACTGTAGCGCCTAGAACCGTTCGCCCACTCCGGCCGGCTCGTCTTTATAATGCGCAATAAAGAATGCATGTTACTTCCGTGTCAAAATTTGAATCATAATAGCCAATCGGTACGAGACACGCAGGCCCGTTAGTCTGCAGTACTGGAAAAGAAACAATCACTCCCCCCTCTCACATCCTCTAACCACGCACTGGCTGTGCTTATTCTCCGACTCAAGTAAGCGGAAACTTTACATAGCTCACAGCCGAACTCACGAACGTCAGTTAAAATTACGCACATGTTAAAATGTTACTGCCCCTGTAAGTATTTTTGTTTGCTACTAAGCATAGGAACTACTGTCCTAAGAAATTCTTAACGGCAGTTGACGTTATTGGATTCGGCTGTTAGTTGCTAGAGTATTAGTTGTATTAGAAAATAGACCAGGAACCGTGGGCCGCTCGAATACTTGATTCGGGCCGCACGCGATCAGCGGGCTGCAGTTTGACAATCACTTGTCCACACCCTATGGCAGTTTCGCAGTTCTGTTTCTGAGCATCCAGCAGCGCCGTGGATACAAAGTTAGTACGGCGCACGTTGAATTCCACGGCCCTGTGGCAACGGAAGTCACATATTATCATCAGGTTGTTTTTCTCTACACTGTATATCTACGTACGTATGCGAGAGTGAGTGTGTGTGTGTGTATGGGGGAAGGGGAGGGGGGGGGTTAAGAGAGTCCCCACAATAGAAGTCAGGTACGTCACAGTACTGTTTCTTTCATATTTTCTAGTAAAATAGACCAGCACCCCTACCTTCTTGATAGAATAGGAGATAAAATGCGATTAAAGCGGGAGACAATGACAGCGGACTGTGACAGCTGCGGCAGCAGTTTCATGTGATTACGAATCCCATTACGGTGAATAATAACTGCATAATCACAGTTGCTCTCTGCGAACCTCGCCCTCCGAGTCATTACTGGCGGAAGAATAACATTAGCCGCGCGGCCGGCTGCACCGGAGAGGACTACAATCGCGCAGTGGGCGACGCGCGGCATTATCGCATTACGGGACGTCACGGGCCCGTCCCGCTGTCGCGGACGCGCACCGCTATCGGCGCTTTTAATTCTCGTCGCCCAGCGGGAGGCATTTTGGCCGGCTTATCAGCCGTGAAATGCAGTCGCGCGCGCGACCACGCCTTGGCGGCGTCTGCCGGCGCTCGACTGCGATATTGGCGCCGAAGGTCTTCATTAGCCGTCAATGGGAGGGTTATTAACCCGCGGGGTGCGCGAGGGGAGCGCCAGGCGCTCGAGAGGGCCTCAATGGAGCAGACGGGACGCGGGCGGACAGCCGGCCATTACGCTATCATCCCCGACATCATTACTCCTTTGTGTCGCTCTGTTTGCGAGAGAGTGCGAGACCGGGGGTAGATTATATTGTGCGCAAGGCGTTCCCTTCCTATTCTTCTTTTTTTGTGCGGAGAAAAGGTGAGCAAGAAAAAAAAAAGTATAAGTGGAAAGGGGAGATAGGGTCAGTAACTGGCGGGGAGCGATTCTGCTGCAAGGGTTGGGAAGCGCAGGCGGCCAGGTGACGTAGGGTCCCCTCTTACGAGGGCTGGTGTAAACTTTAAATAAACTGCGCGACGCAGAGCGTGCGCCTGCACCGAACCTGGGGTGGGGGCGAAGTGGACGGAGGTTGAGTTTCCAGGCGGCAATACATCGACTCAATTAGGGAGGGGTCGGCCGGCCGATGCTGCTTTTGATGTGGGTACAGGTGTGGCCTGCGAGAAATGCAGCAAAACAAGCGCGCGCCACCGCGGCTCGCGCTCGATATGCGTCGCCGCGGCTCTGGCGGCTGACGTCACGTCGCGTCAACCTCCCCTCCCCCCACCACCATTCGCGACTCTACTCCCTTCCCCTCCCCCCCGACCGCCGGCTTCCAAATTAACTGCGCTGTCAAACGGCGGCAATTAAAAAAGATGTGCCGGCTTTGGGGCCGCGCGCCGGTTATTATCACTTAGAGCCTTAGACAAAGACCGCGCACGTCGGTTCTCCGATGACCGGGAACGCCAGGGGGCAGGCCGGCCGACCGCTTGCCTGGACTGCGCACTTAACGGCTGGCTGAGGCACACCAGCCTTTGTCGTCGCGCTGCCGAAATAAAAAAAAAAACTCTAAAAAATTTGCAGACTCGTTGTACGTATTATGCCGTTAAACAGTTTCCTCATTGCTCCAAATCAACTATTGTTCGTTTACGTGCACGTTATAAGCCGCCATAGGCTGCACTGTTCCCACAATTTGAGATGTAACTACTTGAAATTTGTAGTTTCATCAAAGAAAAAGGAAATAGTATTCAGCAATTTGTCTACCTACTGCTTTGACTGTTTTGAAAGTCACTGTTGCTATACAACAACTCACACACACACACACACATACACACGAAAAACTGCCTTTTCTGTCTTTTAATCTTATCGACAAGCTGCTGAGGAGTCATCCAAAGGTTCATGATTCAATGCCAAGTCAGGTCTGAGACTCGTAACACACTGTGGACAGAGTTCTAGCGGACAGCGGCAATTAGCCGGACGGCGCCCGTGTTTTGCTCGTGTTAACATTGCGCCTGCTGCCTGCCCTGTCTTGGTAGCCATGTGGACTGTACATTGCCCTATCAAGAGTTGTGGAACTGTGAGCTCTGTCCTCCAAAGAAGCGCTTTCTCTATTACCTCTCTGTCTTGAGTCCCTTCACTGGACTCGCATTCGGGAGGACGACGGTTCAATCCCGCGTCCGGCCATCCTGATTTAGGTTTTTCGTGATTTCCCTAAATCACTCCAGGCAAATGCCAGGATGGTTCCTTTGCAAGAGCACGGCCGACTTCCTTCCCCGTCGTTCCCTAATCCGAGGAGACCGATGACCTTGCTGTCTGGTCTCTCCCCCCAAACAACCCAACCAACCCCAACCTATCTTGAGTCCCTTACTGCATTAATCTGCTAACTGTATCATTGTTGGCTCACTGTCCGCGCTCTGGATAGTTCTGACATACGGATTTCCGATGGTAGCGTTGTTTCAGTGCCACGAAAGAAGAAATCGGCTATTCCAGTTCAGAATGGGAGGTTAATTATTGTGAAACTGATACAGTTTTCTATGTCTATATGCTGCTGTAAGTTTAAGATGTAATAAAATGGAAACGAGACAGGTGGAAAGAAAGTAAGCAAACTGGTGTTGAAATAGCAGTCCAGCTACCCCAACCAGGGCCACTGAAGCATGTCTCGAATGTGTTAAGCGGGAACGACAGGGTGACGCTCAAAACAACTCAAATTAAATTTCATTATGGAATTCGAATGTATATACATTGAAGAATTATCCCCCAAAATTCTTTTCTTTCTTTCTTTCTTTTGCTTGTGACTTTTTTCCTATGGAGACGCAGGGTCGGCATGGTTAATCGGATGTGGTAATGTTAGTTTTAAGGGGTGGCCGGACGCCCTTCCTGCCGCCACCCCGTACCCCCCGGGAAGGAATGAGTGTACCTCAACTGTCTGCGACTAGTGTAATCCATGGAATAGTGCGAAAGTGTTCAGATGTCTGCGAGCCGTGGAACTGAGTCGGAACATGGGGACCAGCCCGGTATTCACCTTGGGGGATGTGGAAAACCGCCTAAAAATAACATCCAGGCTGGCCGGCACACCGGCCCTCGTCGTTAATCCGCCGTGCGAATTCGATCCGAGGCCGGCGCGCCTACTCGAGTCCAGATGGCAGCGCGTTAGCGCTCTCGGCTAACCTGGTGGGTCTATTATCCCCCAAAATATTATACCCGAACGATTCTGGGAGCATTTGAAGCTGAGCGTGCACGACACCGCTCTCATGCTCCCGTCGTTTTGTCAGTGGGATGTTTAAGGTTATTCTAATGACGTATATGTTTACCAATGTCTCGAACGAACCCATAATAGGCTTTCACTTCTCTTATGTTGGCCCTCTGATAGACTCTGAATCAGCTTTTTCATGACTGAGTTACCATCAGTCGGCATCATTAAGAGAGAGTGTTATTATAGTTCGGCGTAGAGTGAAAATCAATTTTGATTTGTATTTTTTATATTTAATATACTTGTCCAGTGCCCTTCAAATCAAAATCGGCGATGAAATGCACCGATTCAGTGAAGACAGAGACGTCAGCGGCGATGCACTCTGCGACGCAAATGGCTTTCAGATCGAAAATGAGGGTTTAACAGGTCAGAGTAGCAGAAAGCGGCCATCCATTAGCAGGGGCGATAGCTTTTATGGACCTCGTACCGGTGATATGCCCTAAGTTTCAAATTTGCCCCTTTTCTTATACGACAAATGTCAACTTTAAACGCGTTTTTCTCAAAACTATGTTTTTCGGCATCGTTAACGTCCCCCATACTACAATTTTCATCTGATTTTAATGATTTTTGGTCTCCCTTGAAGAAAACTGGCTCTTTTCAGCTCACCGTAGCTGATTTTTCTATGTTGATATTTAGTATTTTTTTCCGCCAAAATAGAGCAGTCAAAAAATGTTCATTTTTTCAAATATTTATTATTTCCCACATTTTTTTTATTTTTGTTTTTACTTTTATTTATTTATTTATTTATTTGCAAATCTCTACGAAGAACTGGGATTACAGCTGTAAGGACCAGGGCGATATGTTAATTTCATGATGACCACAACAATCACAACCGGGGCTATAGAGCTGCCTCGGGAAAGTATCAATTACACAGTAAAGTTGTTAATATCGTTCAATGAAAATACCCATAAAAACTTCAATATATTCTTTATCCATTGCAGCAAACCTCATTTGGCTACTACATTCCAATAGAGAGAAAAAATGCTGAATTTGAGCAATATTTTTGTCCGTCACTCTCTCGTTCCCCGTAACTGTCACTTACCTCTTCTTTCACCCTTGTAAATATTTTTTTTTTAAATGTTGCGCCGTGCTTCTGAGTACACGTCGTAATGTAGATCCCGCTACGGCTGGCTGTGTAAATCTGTTCAAATATCGAAGGAAGGCCAAGACTTGCCATATCGAATAAGATAGTGCCTAATAATGCACTACGGTGTTCAGACCACGTTTTGGGTTGGCCATAGCTTGACGTCTCACATACAGAAGACAAATACTGCGGCGACACATTTAAAATCCATACCGAAGCCCAGGGTGGGACTATGACCCACGACCTCCGGATTATGTCTGCGTCGCCACTCCCGCACAACAGAGGCATGCCAATAATACGTTCCTCGAATCCTTTAGAGTTTAAGGACTGAGACTGCTTCACACAAGAGTAACAAATAAATTTGAAAAAATATGTATGTAAAAGAGAAACAAGATCAATTACTCGATTATTCCCAACTCTATGGACAAATTGTCAGCAGTCTCTGTTGATCCATTGTGGACGTGGGACAGTGGTTGGTCAAGTACATAACGAAGAAATTCGCCAAACAACCGTGCAGATTGAGAAGTTATTTTACTTCATTATCGCTATCAGTTTCGGCAATGCAGTATTCCATCTTCAGACCCGCTATGCACCTCTCAAAAATAATCGATACTGGTGTACTGCGGTCGTCATTCTCTATGTCGTGAGTTACCAAGCGCTTCCTTCGAAGACCTGACTGCAACTTGCAGTATGCCAATATTGACAATTTTTGAGAGGTGCATATGGAATCTGAAGATGGCACACTGAATTACCGAAACTGATAGCGAAATTAAAGTAAAATAATTTCTTAATTTGCACAGCAGTTCTGCGAATTTCTTTGTGAAATAAATAATTGCCAGCAATTCTTCACAGTAATATTGTGACTGTTGTGATATAAGGATCTCTTTGTCTCCAAGGACTCCTTACAGAGGTAATCGTCCGATTTGTTACACAATTTCCCTTGTAAGAGACTAAGAATAAGTGCTCATCTATGAGGAACATGTAGTTACAGTGTGCGTGTGTTCTGTTTGCAAAGAAGGACTTTCGATTGTTTACTGGTAACTGCTACTGACAATACTGTTATATGACCTCTAGCCTCTTTGTATAATGGACTGAGCTATTATTGAGAGAAGTCCACTATTATCGTACATGTGGGGAGATACGAAGTACCCCGTTGCTGTTGTAGTCTACCAACGAGTCGATACAAGGATCGCCTGATGCCTGAGCGTCAGTGATTGGTACAGAATAAAGGTATTTAATTGTACTATGGCCTGTTGCAAGGGCAACAGTCTGGATGATTGACTGATCTGGCCTTGTAACAATAACCAAAACGGCCTTGCTGTGCTGGTACTGCGAACGGCTGAAAGCAAGGGGAAACTACGGCCGTAATTTTTCCCGAGGGCATGCAGCTTTACTGTATGATTAAATGATGATGGCGTCCTCTTGGGTAAAATATTCCGGAGGTAAAATAGTCCCCCATTCGAATCTCAAGAGGATGTCGTTATCAGGAGAAAGAAAACTGGCGTTCTACGGATCGGGGCGTGGAATGTCAGGTCCCTTAATCGGGCAGGTAGGTTAGAAAATTTGAAAAGGGAAATGGATAGGTTAAAGTTAGATATAGTGGGAATTAGTGAAGTTCGGTGGCAGGAGGAACAAGACTTCTGGTCAGGTGACTACAGGGTTATAAACGCAAAGTCAAATAGGGGTAATGCAGGAGTAGGTTTAATAATGAATAGGAAAATAGGAACGCGGGTAAGCTACTACAAACAGCTTAGTGAACGCATTATTGAGGCCAAGATAGATACGAAGCCCACACCTACTACAGTAGTACAAGTTTATATGCCAACTAGCTCTGCAGATGACGAAGAAATTGAAGAAATGTATGGTGAAATAAAAGAAATTATTCAGATAGTGAAGAGAGACGAAAATTTAATAGTCATGGGTGACTGGAATCATGAAAGAAGGTTGTATACATGGAAGAACCCTGGAGATACTAAAAGGTATCAGATAGATTATATAATGGTAAGACAGAGATTTAGGAACCAGGTTTTAAATTGTAAGACATTTCCAGGGGCAGATGTGGACTCTGACCACAATCTATTGGTTATGACCTGTAGATTAAAACTGAAGAAACTGCAAAAAGGTGGGAATTTAAGGAGATGGGACCTGGATAAACTGAAAGAACCAGAGGTTGTACAGAGTTTCAGGGAGAGCATAAGGGAACAATTGACAGGAATAGGGGAAAGAAATACAGTAGAAGAAGAATGGATAGCTCTGAGGGATGAAGTAGTGAAGGCAGCAGAAGATCAAGTAGGTAAAGGACGAGGGCTAGTAGAAATCCTTGGGTAACAGAAGAAATATTGAATTTAATTGATGAAAGGAGAAAATATAAAAATGCAGTAAATGAAGCAGGCAAAAAGGAATACAAACGTCTCAAAAATGAGATCGACAGGAAGTGCAAAATGGCTAGGCATGGATGGCTAGAGGACAAATGTAAGGATGTAGAGGCTTATCTTACTAGGGGTAAGATAGATACTGCCTACAGGAAAATTAAAGAGACCTTTGGAGATACGAGAACCACTTGTATGAACATCAAGAGCTCAGATGGAAACCCAGTTCTAAGCAAAGAAGGGAAAGCAGAAAGGTGGAAGGAGTATATAGAGGGTCTATACAAGGGCGATGTACTTGAGGACAATATTATGGAAATGGAAGAGGATGTAGATGAAGATGAAATGGGAGATACGATACTGCGTGAAGAGTTTGACAGAGCATTGAAAGACCTGAATCGAAACAAGGCCCCCGGAGTAGACAACATTCCATTGGAACTACTGGCGGCCTTGGGAGAGCCAGTCCTGACAAAACTCTACCATCTGGTGAGCAAGATGTATGAAACAGGCGAAATACCCTCAGACTTCAAGAAGAATATAATAATTCCAATCCCAAAGAAAGCAGGTGTTGACAGATGTGAAAATTACCGAACTATCAGTTTAATAAGCCACGGCTGCAAAATACTAACGCGAATTCTTTACAGACGAATGGAAAAACTAGTAGTAGCCGACGTCGGGGAAGATCAGTTTGGATTCCGTAGAAATACTGGAACACGTGAGGCAATACTGACCTTACGACTTATCTTAGAAGAAAGATTAAGGAAAGGCATACCTACGTTTCTAGAATTTGTAGACTTAGAGAAAGCTTTTGACAATGTTAACTGGAATACCCTCTTTCAAATTCTAAAGGTGGCAGGGTTAAATACAGGGAGCGAAAGACTATTTACAATTTGTACAGAAACCAGATGGCAGTTATAAGAGTCGAGGGACATGAAAGGGAAGCAGTGGTTGGGAAGGGAGTAAGACAGGGTTGTAGCCTCTCCCCGATGTTATTCAATCTGTATATTGAGCAAGCAGTAAAGGAAATAAAAGAAAAATTCGGAGTAGGTATTAAAATCCATGGAGAAGAAATAAAAACTTTGAGGTTTGCCGATGACATTGTAATTCTGTCAGCGACAGCAAAGGACTTGGAAGAGCAGTTGAACGGAATGGATGGTGTCTTGAAGGGAGGATATAAGGTGAACATCAACAAAAGCAAAACGAGGATAATGGAATGTAGTCGAATTAAGTCGGGTGATGTTGAGGGTATTAGATTAGGAAATGAGACAAAGTAGTAAAGGAGTTTTGCTATTTGGGGAGCAAAATAACTGATGATGGTCGAAGTAGAGAGGATATAAAATGTAGACTGGCAATGGCAAGGAAAGCGTTTCTGAAGAAGAGAAATTTGTTAACATCGAGTATAGATTTAAGTGTCAGGAAGTCATTTCTGAAAGTATTTGTATGGAGTGTAGCCATGTATGGAAGTGAAACATGGACGGTAAATAGTTTGGACAAGAAGAGACTAGAAGCTTTCGAAATGTGGTGCTACAGAAGAATGCTGAAGATTAGATGGGTAGATCACATAACTAATGAGGAGGTACTGAATAGGATTGGGGAGAAGAGGAGTTTGTGGCACAACTTGACCAGAAGAAGGGATCGGTTGGTAGGACATGTTCTGAGGCATCAAGGAATCACCAGTTTAGTATTGGAGGGCAGCGTGGAGGGTAAAAATCGTAGGGGGAGACCAAGAGATGAATACACTAAGCAGATTCAGAAGGATGTAGGTTGCAGTAGGTACTGGGAGATGAAGAAGCTTGCACAGGATAGAGTAGCATGGAGAGCTGCATCAAACCAGTCTCAGGACTAAAGACCACAACTACAACAATGGCCTGTAAGCTGATTGGGAACTAACTGTTATTGCAAACCACGGAACTGTCGCAAGAAACAATGTCCTTCTCATATAAGTAAGTTTCAAATGGCTCTAAGCACTATGGGACTTACCATATGAGGTAATGTCCCCTAGACTTAGAACTACTTAAACCTAAGAACATCAGACACATCCATGCGCGAGGCAGGATTCGAACCTGCTATTGTAACAGCCGCGTGGTTCCGGACTGAAGTCATATAAGTAAGGCTGATGGTTTTAATTTCTGTATATTCAAATGACATGGGATCAGTTAATTACCAACTTGATATTAAGAAGAATTCGGTTATCACATATTTACTTCACAATGGTCTTCGCACAGGGGAAAAGCTAAACATGGCGCTTGTCTTTATTCAAAATAGCTGGAAATACATGAAGTATTAAACTGTCTCAGCTACATGTAAGGTGCATATAGTGGGTGACAAGAAACTGGGAAACACTTTGTAGAAGCAAGACTAAATAGATTTTAAATAATGTGTCAGAAATAAGTATGTTACCAGTGGTCTCAAAGAGAGGTTAGAAGTTCACCAGAATTAATTAGTGCACCAAGCGAGTTAATGAGCAAGTCAGTGGTAACTCAAGATTCTCTGTAAAAAACATTGCGTTCCGAAACGCGGAAGAATGGAAATTAAAAGTTTAAAATCATGACCGTAGCACTGATCTCAATTAAAATTGTCCGAAAGTTGTCTAAACGCCACACGACTTGCTTGGCATTAGCACACCTGACGGGAGGAGTAACTCCTACTTAACAGCGAGCTGTCAACCTCTGACCGACGCCAGTATGTCGCCTGGGGGTGTATAGTGTCATCAGTTTCTGACTATCTTTTCGGGCTGGAGCTTTCACACCTGCAGGAGGTCTGTCTCCATCGTTAATCAGTGACATATCGTCCGCGGTGCATTCTGCCGAGAGTTCTGTATTGTTTGAGGATACAAGGAGGGCTGCCTTACTGGAAGTTGCGTGCTTCACATGTGGAACTCGGCCACCGTAACGTTGTCTCATACGAACGAAAAACTCTTATTTCATTAAGATCTGACTTGCTTGTTCCTTTACTTGTTAAGATGAGTATCAAGTTGACTATCAAGATTCTACTAAAAGCAGTTAACTATGAGAGTGACAGCAATTGTTTCTGTTCTATACACACTGAAAGTGCTGGTGGAAAGCCGTCTTAACCGACTTCAAATATCAGCAGGCTGATGTCTCGATCAAAATGTAAGTTGTGGGACGTACAGCATCGTCTACCTCTGTGTTGTGTGTTGTCAGATTGGATTCTCATATCAGTTGGATAAGATGGGGAGTGAGGAGTCAGGACCCAGATTGTCATTTATCCAACATGCGCATATATAGAGGACAATGGCACACTTCTTTCAGACGTTGGTTACTTTTGAAAACATTTGGCAAGTGGCAAGAACTAACAAACATTTTTAAAAAAAATTAATGAGGACTCTGACGGATCTCTCATTATACGAGGTGTGTGAGAAAAGTAATGAAACTGGTAACACTGTGAGCGATGTGGCAACGTTGTGTTGTTCTGCTTGCGTAAACCGATGTGTTCATCCCTTCTAGACGCTCAGACCGAGTTTCAGCTACGTACAGCCATCACGTGGCCTTTGAGAGCGGCATCAGTGGAGATGTGTTTTTGTTGTATGCTACAAAAATGTAATAGCGGTATTTTGAGCAAGGTTATACAATTAAGTTTTGTGTTCAACTTGGGGAATACGCGAGTGTGACCTGTAAAAAGTTGAAACAGGCCTATTAGGAACATTCCGTATCAAGAGCAAAAATTTTTCGCTGGCAGAAATCATTTTTTGGAAGGCCGAGGACACGTTGAACCTCGTTCAAGGAGACCGTCAACTTCTAAAACCAACGAAAATGTCTAACTTGTGCATGCTATTGTGAGATCAGACCGATGGTTAACAATGAAGATGATGAGTCATTAGTTTAACACTTGCACCGTACAACAAATTCTGACCGAAGTTTTGCTATGTAAAAGGTTTGTGCCAAAATGTTGCCGAAAAGCAGCCACTTCCATCGAGGAATTTTTGACCTGAAAACTCATTCCTGTTGTGCCACAGCCCCTCAGCTGATCCGATCTCAGTCCTTGTGATTTTTATCTTTTACCGCAATTGAAAAAGTCTTAAAAGGAAGTCATTTTGGGACTCTGGAGAACATTCAAAGGAATGTGACCGACATGTTAAAGGTCCTACCAGTTGAATCCTTTCAGCGCCGCTACCGAAACTGGGAACAACAACTCTGCTGCTGTATAGGTGCCGAAGGGAACTACTTTGAGGGGGACAATATTGTTGTTTGAAAAAAAAATCGGTTTCAGTACTTTTCTCACACACCTCGCAATGATAGGGCATTATCATGTGCCCCAGAACAGATAACAGAGACTTGTAAAACAAATATTAATGCAACAAACCTGAGCTCTAGAGTACAAAGGCTGTTCAAAATGTAGAAAGAGGAACACCCCATCACGGAGTGTACAGCGAGGCACCACAGACTATCGAACACAGTCACGAATCCCAGCAGACTTGCGCCTGCCACAATTTTAACCAGTACAACGATCTCTAGGTAACTGGCATACAGATGACTATTAACATGGAAAAAGTCCTTCGACTTCATATCTGTTACCGAAAACGACCTAGTCAATACTGTTGTACACCTACATCTATCTACATCTACATTTACATCCACACTCTGAAACTACTATGCAGAGCATGGCAGAGGGTACTTCCGATTGCGCCAATGATTAGAGTTTCTTCCTGTTCCATTATGGTAAAGAACGCGGTAAGACTGATTGTGTAGTGCCTCTGTGCGCACTGTAATTAATCTCTTAGCAACTTCTTACTCCTACTGCTACTCAGTTCCTACTGCAGCCAACACTGCTCTCTGGTCTGAGATTCTCTTATAGCTTACATATCGCAGGCAGCGCATGAGCAATCCATCGAAATTACATCTGCTCGAGTACGCTAGCAACAAATTCCTTAGTCATGGACCTCTTACAATCTCCATGACACTCTTGACTCTGCCATGGGTCAAACAGACTTGTTGCCCTTATTTGTAGGCGTTCAATAATCCCTGTTAGTCTTATTTGGTATGGGTCACACGCACTTGAGCAATATTCTGGGATGGGTAACACGTGAAAACTATCTTCTTTTTAGAAGCTATCTTCTTTTTAGACTGACTGCATTACCCTAGTTTTCTACCAACGTATCACAGTCGGTGACTCGCTTTACCTACGACTGAGCCTGCGCGATAGTTCCATTACATATCCGTCAAATTATTACACACAGGTATTTGTATGAGTTGACCAATTCTAAGTTTGATTCATGGATAATACAGTCATATAAAACGACGTTTTTTCGTTTTGTGAAGTGAACTAGACATTTCTGAAACTTAAAAGTATGGTGCCAAACTTTGTGCAACTTTTAAATCTGTAAGATCTGATCAAGGACTTACGCAGCTTTTTTCAGGCGTTAGTGAATTATATATAGCTACACCACCTGCAGATAGTCTGAGAGTATTATTATTATTATTTCTTTCGTTTCTCAGATGTTATGTCTGGTTAAAAATGGAAAGTGACGCGGACCTTGATCAAGCGTGACTTCCTTTTAACTGTACGGTATATGTTACATTGCATTTAGGAACATGAATCAATAATTACAGATTTCTGTAGTTGTATATATACGTTTGGATGTAGCTGTATTGCGTTGATGTACTGGTGTATACTGTGTGGTATGACTCCTGTAGTTGATAGTATAATTGGTATAATGTCAACATTATTATTATTATTATCATTACTATTATTATTATTAAAGTTGTCTGGGAAGTCATTAATGCAGAATGAGCCTCGTATCGATCAATCGATCTCTAGATTGCGGTAGCGGGGTACGATCTCTGGTGTTCTCCGCCCAAGGAGCTTTGACCGACATTACAGGAACAGTTGGAAAGTGCCAGCCGAATTGGAAAGAGGACTTGCGGGTCGCGAAGCCGGTCTACCTCCCCTGTCTGGAGGGATAGTAAACGGCTTTTGCGGAGCAGGGACCTCATCCCGCGTAGCCGGTGTTTTGGATTGGCTGTGGTGGCGATGGGACTCTAGAAATTAGCCAGTGACGAGCGTGTGGAATTTTTGAGTGCCACTTCGCTACCGATTCATCAAATATTTTTGATGAGATTCTGTGGCTTTTGCGCCTTGTTTTGTTTATAGTGCTGCGACTAGTTTCTCCTTCCCGGCAGGTCTGCTGTGTTTGCTGTTTGTGGGAGTTCGCTCCGAAAGAACTGAAGTTTGCCTTAAAGGAAGGAGCTCTGTGTCATTACGAACCTTAGTCGTAACTGTTGTGAAATGTGTGGAGCTGCGTGGTCTGTGTTAATCAGAGCTGACTGTTTAAATGGTCATATTTCGAGAGGCTTGCCGTGGACCATGTGGAGGGCTGAAAAGTGTCTTGTTCTTCCTTTTAAATACATTGATGACTAATTTGATCAGAGTGTAGGCTCCTCGGATAGCCCTTCTTACAAATGCAATAGTTGCTATGAAAATCAACTTCCGTCCCGAGCACTCATTGATACACAACACGATACCTGTTGTGATTAATAACTGAACACCTGATAATGAAGTAGCTTCCAAATCTTTGTTTTCCTGAAACCGCTCCACACAGAGGCTGGAATGTGTTTAAAAAAAGGAAAAAGAAAAAAAAACGCAGGCTCAGGTCAATTTCTGCCACATGCTTGTCCGATACGAACTTAGGTTCAGTCGTCAGCAGGCGGATGCGTGATGCGTGATGCGTTCTGTAGGGAGAGGGACGAAGCATAGTTTGCGGCGTCCCCGATGTTCTCTTTGTTTCTGTCATGCTATAACCTCCAACAGGTGCCTACGCTGGGAACTGGCAACATTGGGAAAACACCACAGTTGACCACTGCTTCTGCTTCTGACCCTGTTTAGATAAATTTGCACACTCGTAAAATTATCGCTGTCGCTTCTTCAAGTAATACTTCTCGTACTGTCAGTACGCCATCTGTAATTGCTAAGTTGCCTCACCATACCTAAATTAACATGAAAATCAACGGTAAAAGGTCTACCCACAGTTCATCGCACACGCTACGGTCAGAATATGAATGCGTGGCTCTGGTCTCTCAGACATGTCCGAAAGAACAGACACCGTCCATTTATATAACTGATTCTCCTCGATGGGCAACGTATCCACATTCTTCAGTGCAGATGCACATTCGCTTTCCACCTAGAGTGGGAATCTAGAATCAGCGAGCATGGATGACAATGACGCGTACTGCGGACATGTTGCGCTAGGTGTAGTGTTAGTCGGCCGGGGCACATGTAGACTTAGTCCTGGCATTTGCGATAAGCACTGGTTAACGCAACTGCATAACTAGCAGGAGTTCCCATGTTCGAGTCCCGGTCCAGCACACATTTTCACTCGTCGCCCCTGATCGTGCATTTAGTCTCGATGCAGCTGGTATCATTTGTCCCTTCTCTTTCGATTCCTTTCCCCCCATCCACCTTTTAATTAACATAACACTGTCTCTTGCCAATGCGCACCACTGCACTAATACGCCTTGTTACCTCGGCACCTACGGCACGTAACAACCCTCAGTCCATCTTTATATAGCATATTTGTGCAGTATCTGCTATAAGATGTATAGGACACCGTAGCCGTGGTATGGGACGCACTTTCGCGTGCACACTGCCGCCCGCTGACTGCTGAGTGGCGGGATTACGGGCCGAGGTCGCCTAATTTGGACGCGGAGCCCGCGGCTGCGTTGCTCGAGGCTCAGGAGGGCCAGGTGCGGCAGAGCCCCGTTCCTTCCCACGGGTCGCCGCCGGCGTACATAATGGCCGCAACCTGAGCCCCCCAGCGTAAGGCTAGCCGAGCCCGCGGCCCGCGCAAGGGAAAATTAACTCGATCCGTGCTGACATGCCGGCCGCGCGCGCCGGAAATTCCTACAATCAGCTCGCGGCCTTCCGGCCCCCGCCGCCGCCGCCGCCGCCAGCGCTGCCGCCCCCCGCCCCACGCCGCGGGCTTATTACCTGCTGCGCCTCCGCCCACCGCCCGCAACCCGTTCGGCACGTTATTGACTCTCGTTCAGCGACCACTGCGGTAACGAGCCTCAACCCCGCACTCCACCCGCATATCCACAGTTACGCCACACAGATCTGGTAAATTTTTCAATTTTGCGTCGAGCTACAGCACTTTCCCAGTTGTCGCGGGAACTGAATAAAAAAAAAAAAAGTTCAGCAAGTGCGTTTCCCACCGCGCAGTTGGCAGGTAACCACGAACTACATGCTTACTTCGCAGTTCGCTCTGAAGTGCACGGCGGATGTACCCGATCAACGTTAGCCAATAACAGATGTGTTTCATTTAGATGCGGCGCGAGGGAAAAATTACTGCCCTTACGTCTCAATACGCACCCGGATCTCTGCTATTACCCTAATACTCAACACTCAGACGTACACTTAGCCAGGAGAACGAAAATAAACATTTGTGTTGCAATATCTTATAGCCTATTACGTCAAGAGCACGTGTCATGCTGCACGCCAGCCTGGAATAAGGATAAGCCCAGAAAAACGTGCAAGCATACGACACTTCCATACCTAAGCACAAATAAAAGATGATAACGCTCCGGCGTTGGGTTAAATAAACAAAACGAAACGGCTATGAATAAATAAATACGCATTTTTAATGACTGCACTGATGTATTTAAAATACGTTAGATAATCAAAAGACGTGCCTTGTAAAACATTAATTCAACAGAGTAGATTGCTCGTTAACCTAGGACCGGTTCCAGGCATTATAAACAGAAAAGACATACACACAAATGGTTCAAATGGCTCTGAGCACTATGGGACTTAACTTCTAAGGTCATCAGTCCCCTAGAACTTAGAACTACTTAAACCTAACTAACCTAAGAATATCACACACATCCATGCCCGAGGCAGGATTGGAACGTGCGACTGTAGCGGTCCCGCGGTTCCAGACTGAAGCGCCTAGAAACGCCCGGTCACAGCGCCCGGTAGATACACACATCAAGCAAAGTTTTGCGTCACCCCTATATGTCGTGAGGTGTCTGGTCATCATGGCTGTTCCTGTACCGATGAGAAGGTCATCCCTGAAGTTGTAAACATTTACACAGCTACCATGAGCGCTTCCTACGCGTAGAACGCCGTACTCGAATGGACTGCAAGATTTCAGTTGAAAGCGAGGCATCCGAGGGACGAGTTACAAACGTCTGTTTTACAGCTGAAAGAACACCCATCATGCCACGAAAGACAGTCTCGACCAAGGACCGTGTCCCCATCATCACATTATTACATTACGCACAGACGGCCGGAGTCAAAGCTATGCGGTGCGTACACTGAATTGCATACATTTGACAGATAATGTAGGAGACTTGCGCCACAGAGGCCGTCCACACTGACTGGTGCACAGGACGATCGATATCTATATATCTACGACTTTTGACCTAAAGGAACCGTGGCGCGAGGGCTCCAGAACGGAATTTGTCGTCCAAAAGGCTACAGGACATCATGCAACGCATCAGACAGTTAGGAGAAAATTTGCTGACGATCGTGGCGAGCACCACGTCGTAAAGCTGAACACCATGGACTCCGTTACATACGGGCAAGAAATCACGCAAGGTTCCCCAGCATTAGCATCA
The DNA here is from genome assembly GCF_023898315.1 of Schistocerca nitens. Taxonomy (NCBI): domain Eukaryota; kingdom Metazoa; phylum Arthropoda; class Insecta; order Orthoptera; family Acrididae; genus Schistocerca; species Schistocerca nitens. Next base: position 526,251,323 of record NC_064619.1, on the reverse strand, counting down.
GATGTTTATGGACAAAACTCGGATTTTTTTTTGTATCCAAATACAAGCAATTAACGTTTTTGGAGACAACCCGGTAATATTGAATGCCTCTATACTAGGAACTCGAGGAAGGGACGATTCACCACGTATTGACGTTGCCCAGGATTGCTGTGAAAAACCGCCTTCGGAAAAAGACAGAACATTTTGTCGTTACACGATTTATTTTTTAATTCAGTGATCTGAGCATATTGCAAATGAATATATAAGAATGCCTCAGAGTCAACTTTCGTTTTCTGTGTCCTGAATTTCCAAATAGGCGGACTATTCAAAATATCTGTTGATGTCTGTAGAAAATCCAACAGCGATTTTCGTTACGGGTCCGTTTAGCATGGGGGTGGGTCTTGCGGAGACGCTCCTGAAACTACAGTGGCAAAAACTACTAGAGAGGCGTGCTACACCAGGCATAGGTTTATTGTTAAAATCCCGAGAGCATACGTTTCAAGAAGGCTCAGGCGACGTATTACCTCCACCTACGCATATCTGGCGAAATAACCACGACGAGTAAATCAGAGAATTTTGAGACCATATAAGAGGCTTACCGCCAGGCAGTCTTCCCATGTACCATTCTCTGAAAGAACAGGCTAAATTAGAGGATGAAATTTCTAAGAATGTTCACTTGGAGCACATACTATCACAGGCAAAGAAGGCATTCCTGGCCAAGAGAAGTCTATGATGTTAACCATAGTCCTTAATTTGAGGACGAAATTTCTCAGAATGTTCGCTTGGAGCACAGCATTTGTGTGGTAGTCACTTGCAGACTGTGGGAGAACCGAAACAGAAGAGAATCGAAGCGTCTGAGATGTGGTGCTACAGAAGAAGAAGTTCAGATGAACTGATAAGATAAGAAATGAGGAGGTTCTTCCCATACACCAATGCAAAAAGAACAAGGAAGGAGGTGATAGGGTACCAGTAGAACATTTCACTACACATCGTAACATGGCTTGCGGTCCGTAGCTATAGAGGTATATGATACAAATAGTAGATTCATTCCACAGTGTATTTCGAATACCGGTTCTTTGAATCTACCCATCAGAGTGTTGTAGGAAACACGTCAACTGTTTTCCAACGACTTCACTGAAATCCCTGGAACCCATGACCTCGTTGTTTGGTCCACTCCCCCAAACCAACCAACCATTAAAATCCCTGTGCACTTCTGTCACACTTTAGTATCCACTATACTGACATTTTACGATTGTAGCAGAGCATCTTTACATCTCTTTAAGTGGCGATCAAGAATGTTAATAAGCATTTGGAACGATGGTAATACGACATCTGCTGCATGAGAACATCGTAGAATGACCAGTTAATGTGCGTCATTTGAACAATATAGTTTAGCCATAAGCATGTTACATTAGTCTAAGTGTAAGTCAAAATGCTGAAGTTCTTCAACGACGGAAAAGACAATTCAGTGGCCAAATGAGCTTATAAACAGATGTACCACAAAAAAATTTCTGCTGTATTTTCGTATTGTGAGAAGCTTACTTCCTGAGTCGCATTCGCATTATCCCATGTACAGAGTTAAACAATACAAAAAATGGTTGAAATGGCTCTGAGCACTATGGGACTTAACATCTGTGGTTATCAGTCCCCTGGAACTTTAGAACTACTTGAACCTAAATAACCTAAGGACATAAGGACATCACACACATCCATGCCCGAGGCAGGATTCGAACCTGCGACCGTAGCAGTCGCGCGGTTCCGGACTGAGCGCCTAGAACCGCAAGACCACCGCGGCCGGCTAAACAATACAGCAACGACGGGAAAGGTTGGCGAAAACTTGTTTTCTTAAGACAAAGCGTGTCGCATGATGTGGGACACACAAATCCTATCTATCCTGGTGGTTTATCTGAAATCTCAATCCCACAAAAATAGATTTATTAAATCGCTGAAGAAACAATATCTCGTGGCTGACTTTTCCGATTTTGCGGGTTATGTTCTGTTGACATTCTTGGCTCAGCGCACCTGTTGTTACAGCGAAGATGGTGGACTTTCACTTCTTTACAATGAAAATGAAGCTGAAAGAAAACAGTTTAAGTCGAACTTCGTAAAAAATGGTGTAAATTCCACGATACTGCAAAAGAATGAAACACTGCGTAACTAGAGCGTCGAAATCTCCCTCAGCCAGTTAATAAACGACAGTGTTGCTAATGGTGAATTTGTTACGTCATAAGGCCGTAGTGAAAAACAGAAAGACCTGCATAGGATCGACCTAGTGGCTGGAAGCTCTCAGTCACTCCCAAAAACAAGTTTGCGCTTTCACACACTGCTTTGAAACGAGCAACGATTTGTTTCTCCATAAGAGGATCGCCTTTCGAAGCGCTGTGCATTTTCATCGACTGAAGCTTTGATTGAAAACCTGCTTTCCAACCGGAGCGACGCCAACGGGCAATGACAATTTGCTGTGTCCGCGCACGGTTTAGTGTTTTCACGGTAAATCGACAAATCGACAGTCAGTTAAACGGCATTGTTTCGTCACCTTCTTAGAGCTTCAACAATGTACCGTATAGAGATCTTATGATATTGTTACGGGTACGGCATTTCTTCAGTAGTTGCCGCGAAGCGGTATCGATCAACTGATTTTTTTTTTTTTTATTTTCGTGTTATGGGGTTAGTTCCATTATTCCTGGTTCCTTTTTGAAGTAACAGTTTTGTAATAACGCTTGTGGATACATTTATGTCACATCCAAAGCATCTATTGATGTTTATTACTTTTATGTTCACAATAAATCTTTATTCATCAATAAGTAATTTCAAATTTATTTACCCACAGCTAAACACTTATTGGTAACATACAACAACTTCAGTTGTAAGTAAATGATTTAAAAAGATTCATTTTTCTACTCGTTCGATGTAATATCTTTGCTTTGTATAATTATCGCTGCCCCGCGGGATTAGCCGAGCGGTTTCAGACGCTGCAGTCTTGGACTGAGCGGCTGATCCCGGCGGAGGTTCAAGTGCTCCCTCGGGCATGGGTCTGTGTGTGATTGTCCATAGGATAATTTAGGTTAAGTAGTGTTTAAGCTTAGGGATTGATGACCTTAGCAGTTAAGTCCCATAATATCTCACACACATTTGAATTATCGCTGATTAGCACGCCACTGTGCCATTCAGCTATAGCGTAATATAGATGCAATCTGGAGTTAAGCTAAGTCCACTTTAAAGCTTAGTTCTGAGGTCCACAACAACATTTTGTAATTAAAAGTAAATATATCAATATATCTGAAGAAATGACTAAAGAAATTAATTTCGAATAAAATGAGAAATCGCCAGTTTCTGCAGCTGTAGGCCTCATAGAAATCGAGATGACCCAAGGCGTGATAGAAAATAAAGTTCATCTACGAACATGGAGCTTTCGTTAAGACCAACGATATAAAATAGCAGTAAAAATAAATTGGGGTTTCTGCCCTCAAATATTTCTTAAACGATGCAGCATACCCGTCACTTTATGTAAGATGCAATTAGAATTGAACTTAAATGTGTAGGTGAGGATAGAAGTTAAGATTACAAACTTCCTAAGCTAACGAAGAGAAAGACAGAAATATTTGAATAATGGTCATTTGCCTGGGACATTTACCGGGCAGGCTTAAAAGAAGGTATAAATAAATTTCAACGAAGAGCGTCGCGTTTCGTCAGGGATCCTATAGAACAACATGGAGATGTTCAACAAAACTCTATTGGCAGACGCTGCAGGAGGTTTACTATTGAAATTCCAAGAGATTATAGGCCTTACACCGCGAAGGGTCGCACAACATATTACTTCTGGTGACATACGCCTCACAAAATCACCACATAGAGCAAAATCAGAGAAATTAGAGCTATTTTATTTAATTAATTTCGCTTTAAGCAACACAGACCACACAGCCAGCAATTGTTATAACTGTGCAAAATCAACACAAAACTTTGAGTTAAAGAAAAATTTCAGAGTAAGCTTAGCTTTGGGTAGTAGAACATAATAAGAAAAAAAGGAAATTAAAATTTACGTGGAGTATCATATTCAGGATAGTTTTGTCTAAATGTACAAATGCAAATTCGTAAGTACGTAATTCAAAAACATATGCATGCAAAGGTACGACGGATTCATCTAAATAGGCTGGCTCCAAGAGACTACTTGAGCCACGTGGATTTATATTACCAAGTTTATACCTATGTATCAGATCCTCGACTATGAAATTTTCTTCTTATTTGCATCGGGTCTGTGGAGTAAGGACGTAACACTTGTAGGTTGCTAAGAGCTTTCCGTACAGTACTTCTTGTGATTACTTCTACTCAGTGCGTGCCAGTATTACATGTTGCTGAGTGGCCTCGCTAGTTTGATCCTGATCGAAACGTCCAGGAACTATAATTTTTATTCGATTAAATGTGCGGAGTAATATCCGTATCCCAGTCTGAATGATGGACGTCATTTGACTTTAACGTTAGGCCGACCTTTGTGGCCGAGCGGTTCTAGACGCTTCAGTCCGCAACTGCGCGACTGCTATGGCCGCAGGTTCGAATCCCGCCTCGGGCATGGATGTGTGTTATGTCTTTAGGTTAGTTAGGTTTAAGTAGTTCTAAGTTCTAGGGGACTTATGACCTCAGATGTTAAGTCCCATAGTGCTCAGAGCCATTTGATCCATTTGAACTTTGACTTTAGCTTCAGGATGTCGAACCATAGACGAGGAGAGACGTCCTCTTGTATGACCGCCAGGTGTCTGCCCTTAAGTTGATGGGATACGTTCTGTTCCTTTATGGTAAGCGTTCTTCATCAGAGGTTTGAAATCACTGTGAAGGATTGTTGTTGTATAGAACTGTCCTCCAGTAATGCTTTTCTTTGCTACGTGATCGATTACTTAGTTATGCAAAATTTCATGATTTCCTTATAGCTATAGGAAGTGGACGTCTATGCTTAGGGACTGATGACCTAAACAGTTTGATCCCATAAGATATTTCCACAAATATACAAAATTTTTACCTCAGGGAAAACACCTGTGGTTAAGGAATGACTGAAGATATGTGTTAAGTGGGCAGTAGTGGGGCAATAATAGCTTCATCATTTGGGCTGTAATGCCATCACGTCCAGTAAATGCTGATATGGTACGCGTGATGACTTTTTTGGCAGTACTGCAAGTAACGTGACTTAGAGACCATTTTTCGTGGCCACGGTAGTCGTGAATGCAGAAGTAGAAGCGGCCGTTTGCTAGGGCTGGTGGCTAGCGCTGCGCGGGCTGGCAGCTGGACCAGAATGGAGGCAGCCCGGGGCGCCATCCGCATCTGTCGAGGGAGGGCGCGTGGCGCTACAGCCGGCGGCCATTGGCGCGCGCCGCAATTACGCACGACGCCTGCGCGACAATGGCGCCAAACAGCCCGCCAACAATGAGCGCTCCCTCGCGTCGCCTGGCAACAAGTAGCCCACTCCCCCAACACAAGCCCCTTTGTATGCCTGCCCCCGGCCACGTGCCGCTTTGCTTGTTGCTCGCACTTCTATACCCCAGTGAAAACTTTTGCCTTGCTATCGGCGCTCCTGCCCGGAATGGCTTTCTTAGTGCGGTTACTACGCTGCAACACGACGAGGGCCAGAGGTAATGTACTCGTCCTGACGGATAAGTGGTAGCCTGAGTAGATTTTTCAGCAACTCGTTTCTACTAAACTTTCTCCCTTTCTTATCCTCTTGAAATGCTTGTATTTTCGTTCTTATTCATTTATCTTGTCCTGTGCTGAGTTTTAAGTCTTCGTCCTCATCCTTTCGCAGATAATTTAACGAATTCTGTATTGTTCCAGAGCCTAGGCGTATTCCCTTATGGAAAGACACTTATTATCTTGTAAACAAATATTTTTATTACATTTATCAGCTTCGATTCACAGGAATAGTACCATGACCGATTTCGACTTCTTAGTAAATCAAAATCACAGGTTCTCTTTCTGTTTGTCTGGTCCAAGGCTGAGAATTGCAACAAAATAATTCTGTATATTTCACTGTTAATTGTTCTATACTCTTGCTATAGTATTGTTATTGTTGGTAATCACTAAACGTACGCTCCAAGGGGGAAAGAAAACAACACGCATCACGAAGGAATTATCCGAATGGTGCGGAACTCGGTAGATGTGATGTACCTGTTTAGACAAACAAATGCTTACAACATAAGAATAATTGGAGGCGTAATACAAAATTGTTAAGGCTTTCGTGGCCACTTGTTGACGAACTAGCTATTGGCTTCTGTCTCGGGTTCTTCAGCCGAGCCGGTCGCTGTGGCCGAGCGGTTGTAGGCACTTCAGTCCGGAATCGCGCTGCTGCTACGGTCGCAGGTTCGAATCCTGCCTCTGGAATGGTTGTGTGTAATGTCCTTAGGTTAGTTAGGTTTAAGTAGTTCTAAGTTTAGGAGACTGATGACCTCAGCTGTTAAGTCCCATAGTACTTAGAGCCATTTCAACCATTTTTTTTTCTTCGGCCGACGTTCATCTAATGATTTTATTGACGTTTCGCCACCACAAGTGGCTGCCATTGTCAAAGCTTCACCCTCCATTGCAGGTGGTGAACTGGCCACTGGCAATCGAGGGTAAAGCTTTGACAATGCCAGCCAGTCGTGCTGGCGAAACGTCAGTAAAATCATTAGATCAACGTCGGCCGAAGAACCGGAGACAGAAGCCAGTTTGTTAATAATTGGAGGATTTATTCAGGAGAAAGAGAGTCACAAACTGAGCAAGTCAGTAACGCGTTGGTCCACCTACGGCCCTTATGCAAGCAGTTATTAGGCTTACACTGATTGATAGAGTTGTTGAATGTCCTTCTAAGGGATATAGTGTCCAATTCTGTCTATGGGGTGCGTTGGATCGTCAGGATCTCGAGTTGGTTGGAGGGCCCTGCCCATAATACTCCAAACGTTCTCAACTGGGGAGAGATCCGGTGATTTCGCTCGCCAAAGTAGCATTGGGCAGGCACGAAGACAAGCAGCAGAAACGATCGCCCTGTGCTGGCGGCCGTTATTTTGTTGAAGTGTAAGCACAGGATGGCTTGCCGTGAAGGGCAACAGAAGGGGCGTAGATTATCGACTACGTACAGCTGTGCCGTGGGGACCCACGGATGACTGCCGAGTGGGTTGTTCTAGGGAAAGAAATGGCACTCCATACCATCACTCCTGGTTGCAAGACCGTATGGTGGGTGACATGCAGGTTGGTATCCTACCATTCATTGATTGGAGTAGAATTGTCTTCAGTGATGAGTTTCGCTTCGGACTGAGCCCCGATCAACAGCGAAAATCTGTCTGGAGACATCTCGGACAATGCCTACTAAACAATTTTTCTATCTCCTCCGTCACTCCCATCTGGTGATGATCCCACGCCGGCTGGAGTGGCCGAGCGGCTCTAGGTGCTACAGTCTGGAACCGCGCGACCGCTACGGTCGCAGGTTCGAATCCTGCCTCGGGCATGGACGTGTGTGATGTCCTTAGGTTAGTTAGGTTTAATTACACTACTGGCCGTTAAAATTGCTACACCACGAAGACGACGTGCTACAGACGCGAAATTTAACCGACAGGAAGAAGATGCTGTCATATGCAACACAAGGTTGGCGCCGGTGGCGACACCTACAACGTGCTGACACGAGGAAAGTTTCCAACCGATTTCTCATACACAAACAGCAGTTCACCGGCGTTGCCTGGTGAAACGGTGTTGTGATGCCTCGTATAAGGAGGAGAAATGCGTACCATCACGTTTCCGACTTTGATAAAGGTCGGATTGTAGCCTAACGCGATTGCGGTTTATCGTATCGCGACATTGCTGCTCGCGTTGGTCGAGATCCAATGACTGTTATCAGAATATGGAATCGGTGGGTTCAGGAGAGTAATACGGAACGCCGCGCTGGATCCCAACGGCCTCGTATCACTAGCAGCCGAGATGACAGGCATTCTATCCGCATGGCTGTAACGGATCGTGCAGTCACGCCTCGATCCCTGGGTCAACAGATGGGGACATTTGCAAGACAACAACCATCTGCACGAACAGTTCGACGACGTTTGCAGTAGTATGGACTATCAGCTCGGAGACCATGGCTGCGGATACCCTTGACGCTGCATCACTGACAGGAGCGCCTGCGATGGCGTGCTCAACGACGAACCTGGGTGCACGAATGGCAAAACGTCATTTTTTCGGATGAATCCAGGTTCTGTTTACAGCGTTATGATGGTCGCATCCGAGTTTGGCGACATCGCGGTGAACGCACATTGGAAGCGTGTATTCGTCATCGCCATACGGGCGTATCACCCGGCGTGATGGTATGGGGTGCCATTGGTTACACGTCTCGGTCACCTCTTGTTCGCATTGACGGCACTTTGAACAGTGGACGTTACAGTTCAGATGTGTTACTACTCTTGGCTCTACCCTTTATTCGATCCGCGCGAAACCCTACATTTCAGCAGGATAATGCACGACCGCATGTTGCAGGTCCTGTACGGGTCTTTCTGGATACAGAAAATGTTTGACTGCTGCCCTGGCCAGCACATTCTCCAGATCTCTCACCAACTGAAAACGTCTGGTCAATGGTGGCCGAGCAACTGGCTCGTCACAATACGGCAGTCACCACTTTTGATAAACTATGGTATCATGTACCTGTACACGCCATCCAAGCTCTGTTTGACTCAATGCCCAGGCGTATCACGGCCGTTATTACGGCCAGAGGTGGTTGTTCTGGGTACTGATTTCTCAGGATCTATGGAACCAAATTGCTTGAAAATGTAATCACATGTCAGTTCTAGTATAATATATTTGTCCAATGAATACCCGTTCATCATCTGCATTTCTTCTTCGTGTAGCAATTTTAATGGCCAGTAGTGTGTGTTCTAAGTTCTAGGGGACTGATGACCTCAGAAGTTAAGTCCTATAGTGGTCAGAGCCATTTGAACCAATTTTTCATGATCCCGGATTTCACAGCAACAGTATAGCAGATGACGGACAGGCGTAGTGTAGGCAGTCTGTTTAGTCGATTTGTTGCAGACACTAGGAGTTCTGCCAATAAAACGTAATCTTTCATTCTCCTTCCCCACAGCATTGTCTATGTGATCGTGCAATTTAAGGTAATCGTAACTGTAATGCCTAGTTATTTAGCTGAATTTAAAGTCTTTGGCTTTGAACTATTTACTGAGTAACCGAAATTTATCGGTGTCATTATATTACTCATGTGGATGACCTCACACTTTCATTATTTAGGGTCAATTGTCACTTTGCGTATCATACAGATATCGTTCACTTAAATGGTTTCTGCCGCTTCACGAACCAGTAGTAATCAACCCGCGACCGGTGAGCCGCCTGCAAACAAATTTTAAAAAAAAGTGGGTATTGGCAACGCGGACGCTACACATTGACACTTGCTGTTCAGAAAGGCAGTCCAATTTGAGGTGGCCCGGCTTTTTGTGCCCTTTGCCGCTAATTCGGCAGAGCGGCGACCGCACGGTTTGACGGCCGACTGTCAGCTTTGCTGCAGTAGTGGCCTCGACCGCTGTGGCGCAGCGAACGGCGACCGCAGCGCGCCGGCCGCCCGGCTTTCGGCTTTTTGCCTTTGTGGCCGCCTGACGCCGCGGGCGTCCCACTGCGACGCGGCGCCTGCCCCCACCCCGTGTCTGCCTCCGCGAATCACGGCCTGCACACCACTCTGCTGCCCGGGGCGCAGCCTCGACCGACACCGAAACGGGTCCAAGTGCTATCGCTGCCGATTATTCACGCTTTGATTTCATTCTGTCTTTTCCGAGAGTGACTTGTTATGCCTGTGAATTTCGACGCAAGAGTGCGCTATTTTGTTTAGTAGCCTGATTCTTGTGACGGTTATGTTAGCAGCGGTCACTGGCAACTGAAATCACTCAACAGAGGTGTTGTGTACATAGTTCCGCGTAGTCAGCGCATACAGAACTTTCCCACTAGAGCGCGCCCCGCTAAGCACAAAAGCGCAGGCGCAGCGCTCGTCCGTCTCCGCACTACGAGATGGCGCTGTCTTAGAGACGGACCAAATTCTGCTTCCGCCGATCCGCGTATTAATGTTTCGCAGCCAATGAGATTGCTGCTAACGTAGAACCTTTTCTCCTCGCGGATCACACCCGCGCAGTGACACCTGAACGCTCGAGGTATTATAACGAGTGTACAGACCTCCGATTAGTCAGTCTGCATTAGAGATGGACAAACTGAAACACGTAACTGTTTCGAAACAAATGAAACAGTACAATGTAATGTTTCGATACACTGTTTCGAAACAGTGAAACAGTTTGTGTTTTGTAATCTAATAAACTTACACGTTTTATCATCTTGAATGTCTACTCTATAAGTATGTCCATATAAACACAAATGAGGTGCGAGAGCGCTAATCATATCGCAGAAAGCATGAAACTATCACTTAGGCGTCTTGGTAGTTTCGTATTTCCTGCAGCAAATGCGCTGCTTTCGTGTCGTGTGACTTTCATACGACAGAAGAACCACCACGAACGGAACTGGAGGTGGGAGCAAACTGCAGAAACAACGGATATACTACTGGGATTCCCATATTCTGTTAGTATGGGTAATATACCCATCCTGCTAATTCCCATTCACACAAAGGGAATCATTGTGGATAATAGGCACAGTGACTACAGACTCACAAATAACGCCAAATAATTCGAATAAATAACAAAATATAACAGCAAAAAGTTTTGTCTTTCAAGGTGTTTCGAACCGCTACTATAAATACACCATGCTTCCCAGCCCTTCCCGTCAAGTACACAGGCAACAGAACACGAACACCCACGAATACATCCCGGACACCAACTCAACAACCCGCATAACACACCCACTCACCACAGAAAGTACACAGGCGCCCACAACTGCCACACGAACAACCGACTCGCAGGCCAGCCCTCACCAAACGCCAACACTGGAACAAGCGGCCGTTAACACGACCAATAACTCGCAGGCCGACATGACCAACATTACTACAACATTCCAGAGAATAATGGAAACATTATTCCCCGGACGCACGACCACCGAAATAGTCACGAAGATTATGGGGTGTGTCTCACAACTCTTCATGCAGTTCATGTCGGGTACGCTCAACTGGACTAGCTTCCAAGCCACTATCACACCGCTTTTTACACTACTACATGGATAATACACCACACCAGCCCCGAAACGCAGACTTAAACACAATCACACAGATCCTGTTTTGGAATGCCAACGGGATCGCAAGCAAAAAGGCCGAGATGGCGGCGTTCATGGAGCGAAAGGGTATCCGAATCGCTCTTGTGAACGAACACTGCTTACGCCTCGCAAACAACTAAACTTCCCAGGTTATTGCGTCTATCGTACCGACCGAGCGGATGGCAGGAGGGGAGGCGGCACGGCAATCATCATACACAGAGACATCGACCACACGAACATCGAGCTCCCAGCACTTGAAAGACTAGAGGCTACGGCCGTCAGGGTCAAGTTCAACGGAGCCAACACCACACTGATATCGATATACAATCCTCCTAAAAACATAGTAACACGCGATATCAGCACAGTACTCAACATAGCACCGCCGGTAATTGCCGCTGGGGACCTCAACGCAAAACACCGTGATCGGAACTCACGAATACGAACCTCCAACGGCAAGAAATTGTACGAACACGCACTAGGACGAAACTACATTATACTTGGACCGGACGTTCCCACGTTCGTGCCTACACAGGCCCGACATAGGCCAGACGAGTTAGACATAGCCCTCATAAAGGGCATCACATGCACACTCAACCTAACGGTTGAAAACGATGTGGACTCAGACCACATGCCTGTAATACTGCACATGGAAGAGACACTGCAGGACATCGAACCACGCAGAATGCTTAACTACAAGCGCGCGAATTGGACACTGTTCAAGGAAACGCTTGATAGTCGCATTCCTGACACCCACGAAATTAACAACACACAGCAAATCGATGAGGCTGTGGAGGCTCTCACAACTGCCGTCCAAGACGCAATGACTGACGCCATTCCATTTACAACACCAAGACAACACTCGACGGCCCTGCCCCAGGAAATCCTGGGCCTTATCTCAATGAGGAACCGCCTCAGGAGATACTGGCAGCGTACCAGGCGCCCGTTCTATAAACTGCACGTCAACAGACTCCAGGGCATAATACGGAATAAAATTCAAACATTCAGAAACGAACAATGGGGACAGAAACTCGCTGGGCTGGATACCACACGTCCTGGCGTGTGGCAGCTGGCCAGACACTTCACCAGGGAGAAACATTACATTCCCACGTTACAAGGACCAGACGGCCCAGCCTACTCCGCGACGGAGAAGGCAGAGCTTATGGCCACAACACTTGCAGCGTCTTTCATGCCGAATCTGGTTCCTTCTGACCCAGCATTCACACTTGAAACGGACCAGGAGGTTACACGACTTGTAGCCCAGCCCTCGCGCAACGGAATAAGACGTACTAGCACAAATGAAGTCACATGGGCTATCAAGCACACCAACGCTAGAAAAGCCCCTGGGCCTGATGGCATTCAAAACCGTGTCCTCCAGGAGTTCACGGATAAAGCCGTAGAATACCTCACACACTTAACGAATGCTATCCTGACACACCAACACTTCCCTGACTTTTGGAAGGCGGCCAAGGTCCTGATGTTTAGGAAGCCAGGGAAAGACCACTCCCTCCCACAAAATTACCGACCCATTAGTCTGCTGTGCTCGCTCAGCAAGATTGTTGCGAAGGTAATACTAAAACGTATCACTAGGCATTGCATCGCCAACGACACCCTAAGACCGGAGCAATTCGGCTTTAGGAATCACCACTCGACAACACAACAACTCCTCCGCGTAGTCGAACATATAACACACGGCTACAACATGAACAAAGCCACAGGGGCCGTGTTCCTAGACATCGAAAAGGCTTTCGATCGTCTCTGGCACAACGGACTCATACGCAAACTAAGTGAAGCTGGTTTCCCGGACGGACTCGTACGTCTCATACACTCATATCTCACGAACAGATGTTTCAACACTAACGTGCAGGATAAACAATCAACACAACACGGTATCCAAGCTGGAGTACCCCAGGGAAGCATCCTAGGGCCCATCTTGTTTAACCTGTACATTAATGACTTCCCAGCGGCACGAAACACGACGTTAGCCGTCTACGCGGATGACACAGCCATCCTCGCGCAAGACTGGAAACCGTCGAACATCAACTCACGAATACAGACAGCACTCAGAACAGCTGAGCCTTGGCTGGAGCGATGGCGTATTAAAGTAAACGTCGACAAGTGCGAAGCAGTTCTGTTCACACGCAGACCGAAACTACTGCGCAAACACCAACACTGTAGACCGATAACACTACATACACGCCCAATACGTTTCCGAGAGAAAGTCAGATACCTTGGTGTCTGGCTGGACCGGAAACTTACATGGGGGGACCACATCGAATACGTTGCCAACCGAGCGCACGCGAGGCTCAAACAACTCTACCCAATGCTCAACAGGGAAAGCACACTGAATAGGAGGGTGTCGAGGTCCTTATACATGACACTGATTAGACCTCTGATGACGTACGCAGCTCCCGTCTGGGGATATGCAGCTCCCACACGACTGCGCCGCCTGCAGATCATACAGAACAAGGTGCTACGAATCATTAGCAATGCTCCACGCTACACACGCACCGTGGATCTTCACCATGAATACCGCCTTGATACCCTCAAGGAAGTATTCAAGAAACACGCCACACGACTATACAGGAACTCGAGACACTCGAACAATCCTTTCATCCTCACTCTGGGAAACTACGATCACAACCACAGGTGGAAACACAAGCGGCCAAAGACACTGCTAGCTAGGGCATAACCACCTATGGTAAACTAACATACGCAAACAGCGACAAACGTCGGTAAGCCCCTGCATATCAGCAACACTGACTGGCAACTACCAGCTGCTATTAGAGCCGACCAACAGGCCACAGCAGGGACACCGACGAGCTCGCCCACAGACGCACGAACAATCTGCCAACACTCCCTCACACTGTGCCTCCGGTATATGACCTATCGGACACAAGACCGATAACAAACCTAACTGTTGCAGGTTGCAGGACGCTGAACGAGGACTCTGTACCAGCGCCAGCCGCCGAGCAGCACAAACGCACAACGTCAAGGTATCGACACGCATGATACCCACTACTAACAAAGCCTATCCTTGCACAACCTATCGCAGGCAGCAAGACAACCGCTACTGCTCTTGCCGCCCGACCTAACTTTCGCAGAGGTTTTTTTCCCTTGGCTCTTGCTTTGGCACTTTTTTTCCTCTGCTCTTCAAATCGCTACCCTTCGTCAGACTTCGACCAATCTATCTCCAGATGAGCGCGTATTAATGGTTAATCCTAACCAGACGTACGCAAACATCGCAGTACCCACATCCTGCGACACCTCACTTTAGTGAATACTAACCCTTATGCAGAGATGGCAGTAGACCTTTTGTGTTGGCCATCATGCCGGTGTGGGCATGGAGGGGCTCCACCTCTTTTCTTTAGCCCTTCCCGTTCACCATTACACTATCAGTGATACGTCAAACAGATTGCTTGCAATCATACCTTCTTCAAATTTATGTATATGTCTAATAACTGTCACTCTACCCCTTTTTTTATTCAAAATGTTGTAGGCTTACTTGCGTTTCTTAATGTTATTACTGTACATGAACAGAAGCGTATGTTATAAAAAAAGTGTAATTTAACTGAATGATTTTCACATATTTATTATTTTGAATGTGAACAGTATGCGTTGTTCTATTGTTTGGTTAGTGTTTATAAAGCAGATGTTACGCCATTTCGTAATAGGACAGTCAGCTAGAAACGAAGCTTTATTTTCGGATATCTTAAGCTTCATGCTATTGCTTGTCAAAAAGATTTCGACACTCTTGAAAGTGTTTCATGAAGTGTTATGTTGTGTTTCAGTACCTGTGCCGAGCCCGAATCTCGTCCGACACAGAGCGGAATGAAAGATCACTGTTTCGATACAATTAGTCCGTTCCAAGCACAAGTGGACTGAAACAGCCTTATTTTGAAACAACGATACAGTTTCTGTGTCTGGCTCGAGATCTAATCTGGTCCGGTTGTCCGAGACAGGGGCGAAATGAAACACCACTGTTTCGAAACAGTGAACCACAGCCGTTCCGAAACACTGAAACAGTTCCACGTATCGATACACTGTATCGAAACATAGAAACAGTGGCCAAGTCTAGTCTGCATTAGTCTGCGTTAGTCTGCAGTCAAGCTTCAGTCTGCGCCTAATAAGATTATCATATTCCTGTACATAGCCATGAAGACAAATGTATAGACACTTTGTCAAGTATCAGAGATATGTGAGAATAAGATTAACGTACCAAGACCAAAGGAACTTCAGATTGTCAATTGTAAACAGCATCCAGAATCAAGTTAAGTAATTTCTATGCTTTTTATTGTTTTAATAAATGTGTGTGAAAATTAATCAAGTTCTGTTTAAAGTTGGCCACCGGCAATCTGCTACTCTAAGGGTGCAAGTGGCATTTCTATCGTCTGACCTACCGGCAGAAGATAAACACGCCACGATAAGACCACGAGACATATTGCTGACACTCGCCTACTTCGTTAGAGCGACAAGTCAAATAATCTGATGGTGTGTGTACCGAAGGTCTTACAGTACACACACCACAAGAGGAAAGTCCACTGCACCTGACGGGACACCAATTCGACTCTGCACAGAGTACGCGAAAGAACTTGCCCCCCTTCTAACAGCCGTCTTCCCCAAGTCTCTAGAGCAGGGCCGGCCAAACGCTGCACAGTGTGCAGACGTGCGGAAGTGCTGCACATGTGTGCACGTGTGCGGCAGCGACATCTGTTATTAGACATGCGTCCTAAATGAACGGCGGCGGCTCCACTTCCCTGTTTATGTGGTACAAGCAAGAGCGTAACATACCCAGTCTCGTTTACCCCTGGTAACCGTAACCTTAATAGAGAAGTACTGAGTAATGGCAGGTACTGTGAAAAAGCAAAGGACGGGAGATCTATGTTCTCAGTCGTTTAAGAATGACTGGGAACTGAAATTCTTTTTTGTAGCCGTTGGTGAAAACTCACAGTGTTTGCTGTGCCGCCGAATAATAGGCGGCCAGCGTAAGTTTTCCATTTCTCATGACGAGTGATAAACGTGTTTGGATTTATTCCTTTCATAATTAAAAATTATTGTTTACTAACTGTGCATTATTGCCTCATTCTGCTCCATGTTACATTATTATCAGGAAAGTTGGTCATTAAACCGATTGTTCCAATGTATACTTACATTTAGGTTGTTTTTTTTTTAAGTGTGAAGGGCTACGCTCAGCTGAAGTCGATAAAACATAACATTCATCTAATTGTCGGTTATTATGCAGATTTCAGACGTAACTGATGAAAGATATAGCAATAAAGATACTGAAATAACAGGTGATCATCGAGAGGTCTGCGGTTATGATTCTGTTCAGAGGTCAGTGAGACAGAAATTATGTGGGTGTAACTGAGGGCACCGAGAATTAGTTATAGGAAACCTTGCATTAGTTTAATGTTATTTGAAATCATGAATAAGGTTCGTTGGAAGTCGCTAAGTGCTCTCTTTCTTAAACACTAGATCAAAAACATTACGCGTATTTACGTGCCGTCAGTCAAGCTGCCTTAATAAAAACCCACGGTTGTTAACTGTATTACTTGTCTTACTGGGTTAAACTGTTACCATAAAAGTAGACGTCTCAATGAGTAGACTGTGACAGTATTTTAAATCTTTAATACGCGAAATACCTTCTCGTGGTTGGCTTGAAAGCTGTGGAAAGAGCACCAGAATGCGCCGGTACAGAGTATCCCAGGAAGTGGATAAAGCGACATCTGTGCGTAGAAACATGCACTACATGAACGCTGACGGCTGCGCCGTGCACACTATGACCCGGAAGTTGCACGCGTGCAGGAGCACCGCACGCGTGCAGAATTTCTGGCCGGCCCTGCTCTAGAGGAACGGAAGGTTCCAAATGATTGGAAAAGAGCACAGGTAGTCCCACTCTTCAAGAAGGGTCGTCGAGCAGATGTGCAAAACTATAGACCTATATCTCTGACATCGATTTTTAGTAGAATTTTAGAACATTTTTCCTCGCGTATCATGTCATGGAAACCCAGAATCTACTCTGCAGGAATCAACATGGATTCTGGAAACAGCGATCGTGTGAGACCCAACTCGCTTTATTTGTTCATGAGACCCAGAAAATACTGGATACAGGCTCCCAGGTAGATGCCATTTTCCTTGACTTCTGGAAGGCGTTCGATACAGTTCTGCACTGTCACCTGATAAACAAAGTAAGAGCCTACGGAATATCAGACCAGCTGTGTGGCTGGATTGAAGAGTTTTTAGCAAATAGAACACAGCATGTTGTTCTCAATGGAGAGACGTCTACAGACGTTAAAGTAACCTCTGGCGTGCCACAGGGGAGTGTTATGGAACCATTGCTTTTCACAATATACATAAATGACCTAGTAGATAGTGTCGGAAGTGCCATGCGGCTTTTCGCGGGTGATGCTGTAGTATACAGAGAAGTTGCAGCATTAGAAAATTGCAGCGAAATGCAGGAAGATCTGTAGCGTATAGGCACTTGGTGCTGGGAGTGGCAACTGACCGTTAACATAGACAAATGTAATGTATTGCGAATACATAGAAAGAAGGATCCTTTACTGTACGATTATATGATAGCGGAACAAACACTGGCAGCAGTTACTTCTGTAAAATATCTGGGAGTATGCGTGCGAACCGATTTGAAGTGGAATGATCATATAAAATTAGTTGTTGGTAAGGCAGGTGTCAGGTTGAGATTCATTGGCAGAGTCCTTAGAAAATGTAGTCCATTAACAAAGGAGGTGGCTTACAAAACACTCGTTCGACCTATACTTGAATATTGCTCATCAGTGTGGGATCCGTACCAGGTCGGGTTGACAGAGGAGATAGAGAAGATCCAAAGAAGAGTAGCGCATTTCGCCACAGGGTTATTTGGTAAGCGTGATAGCGTTACGGAGATGTTTAGCAAACTCAAGTCGCAGACTCTGCAAGAGAGGCGCTCTGCATCGCGGTGTAGCTTGCTGTCCAGGTTGAGAGAGGATGCGTTTCTGGATGAGTTATCGAATATATTGCTTCCCCCTACTTATACCTCCCGAGGAGATCACGAATGTAAAATTAGAGAGATTCGAGCGCGCACGGAGGCTTTCCGGCAGTCTTTCTTCCCGCGAACCATACGCGAGTGGAACAGGAAAGGGAGGTAATGACAGTGGCACGTGAAGTGCCCTCCGCCACACACCACTGGGTGGCTTGCATAGTATAAATGTAGATGTAGATGTAGATGTAGTTGGTTCCTTAGTTATCTTCAATGAGTTCGGAGACGTGAAAAGTACACTGATAAAAAAAAAAAAGATTGAAGGTAAATTTTTTCAAGCCACGTTATGTTCTTCCCCAAATTCACTCTTGAATAGTCGACGTCTCGATACCTCTGCTGCACCATCTTCAGGACAATTTTCTGTTTTGTAAAACTACGTAATATTTCTCCCTAAATTCCTTCTTCAATAGTTCACATTTCGACCCCTCTGCTGCGATCGTTTTCAGATCTATTTCCAGTTTTGTAAAGTGCGTCATGTTCATTTCAAAATTCCCTCTTCAAAAGTAGACGTTTCAACCCCTCTGCTCGCATGGTCTTCACGACTCTTCTCTGTTTTGCAAAGCCGCTTCATGTTCCTCCCCAAATTCCCTCTTCGAAGTCGACGTTTGGACTGCTCTGCCGCGACGTTCTACAGTGCTCTCCGCTGGCTAAACAGTGAGCACACAGGAAGAGTCCTGAAAAATATCCCAGCAGAGGACTCGAGTGTTAAAGAAATTAGAAGAGGAATATGACGTAGCCTTACAACCAGGAGATTTTACTTTCAATTACAAAGGCTACGAAAGCTAGCGTATTTATTTACCAGTTACGACTGCGGCCCACACAGGAGTTACTGGAGGTTCGAGGGTACTCTGCTTCAGCACGTTTCCTGCTCTTATCCCATCGTACAGGCTCCGCTGTTGTGATAGCGTAACTTTATGTTTTGTTTAACTTCATCTACATTTACATAATTACACAGCAATTCACACTTAAGTGCTTGCCAGAGGATTCAAAAATGGTTCTGAGCACTATGGGACTCAACTGCTGAGGTCATAAGTCCCCTAGAACTTAGAGCTACTGAAACCTAACTAACCTAAGGACAACACAAACATCCATGCCCGAGGCAGGATTCGAACCTGCGACCGTAGCGGTCGCGCGGTTCCAGACTGTAGCGCCAGAACCGCTCGGCCACCAGCGGCCGGCCCAGAGGATTCGTCGAACCACTTTCAGACTGTTCCTCTGTCGTTCCACTCTCGAACAAACAAGGTACGGAAAAATAACGAACACTTAAATCTTTCCATGCGAGCTCTGATTTGTCTTATTTTACTGCGCTAATCATATCTCCATAAATTCGATAGTGTGAACAAAACATTTTCCCACTTGGGGGAGAAACTCGGTGATTGAAACTTCGTCAGCCGGCCGGGGTGGCCGAGCGGTTCTAGGCGCTACAAACTGGAACCGCGCGACCGCTACGGTCTCAGGTTCGAATCCTGCCTCGGGCATGGATGTGTGTAATATTCTTAGGTTAGTTAGATTTAAGTAGTTCTAAGTTCTCGGGGACTGATGACCTCAGAAGTTAAGTCCCATAGTGCTCAGAGCCATTTGAAACTTCGTCAAAAGATCTCGCCGCAATGAAAAACGCCTTTGTTTTAATAATTACCGTCGAAAACTCTCTTATATCTGTGATACCATCTCCCGTATTTTGCGATAACACAAAACTAGTTGCACTTCAATGAATTTTTTCTATGTCCTCCGCTAATCTTATCTGTAAGGATCCAATACGACACAGCAATACTCCACCAGAGGACCGACATGAGTAGGATAGGCAGTCTCCTTAATAGATTTGTGGCACCTTCAAAGCGTTCATAGTAAAACGCCGTTTTTGGTTCTCCTTCCGCAGCACATTTTCTGCGTGATGATTCAAAAATGGTTCAAATGGCTCTGAGCACTATGGGACTTAACATCTGAGGTCATCAGACCCCCAGAACTTAGAGCTACTTAAACCTAACTAACCTACGGACATCACAAACATCCATGCCCGAGGCAGGATTCGAACCTGCGACCGCGATGATTCCAATTTAAGGTATTCGTAATGTGGTACCTAGGTATTTAGATTAACTGACAACCTTTAGATTTTTGTAATTTGTCATGTAACCAAAATTTAACGGTTTTCATTTCAGTAACCATGTAGAGGAGCTCATACTTTTTATTTTTATCAAACAGATATCTTGTCTAAGACATTTTGCAATTGGTTTTGATCATCTGATGACTTAACTAGATGGTAAATGACAGCATCATCTGCAAACAATCGAAGAGAGCTGCTCTGATTTGTTTCCGAAGTCGTGCATAAAGATTAGGAACAGTATAGTGCCTATAACACTTTCTTAGCCAGATATCACTTCCGTTTCACTCGCTAACTTTTCGTCAGTTACTACGACCCCTGACCTTTCTGACAGGAAATCACGAAACCAGTCGCACATTTTGACACGAAGCAAGTTGAGTATTCAATACTGTGATTAATGCCAGTTTAGCAGGGCGGGGTTGCCGGACTTACTGACTATTTTTGTGCACTATCTTTAGTGTTTCGAGTTCCTTTTTTGTGTATAAGGACCGTGTTATGGTCAACTGATACGCTAAGTTTGTGCCACATGTAAGTAGTTTCGAATCATTGAACATTGTGTGATTACTGCACTAGGACAATTTAACAATCTATGAACTTGTGTAATAGGTAACAGTCTGTTTTCCTTTAATTCGAACTATAGGGGATACCTGAAACTGGCCATATCACTGAATAATTTACAACAATCGTGTAATCCAAGTGTTTGAAATGTACCTCTGGTGTCGACTACATTATTGCTGTAGACTATTAGAACTAATATTTTTCAGTCCGTTTGGAGCCAGCGCAGCTACCGAGAAGGACAGGAGAGGCTTATGCAGAAGGAAACAGGTTTGTTCCAAACTGAGACGTTATTATAGAACAATTATACCACTGAGAATAAGTCAACAAATAATAAAAAATCGCGTGAATGAAATGGCTATCAATTTCCTTCCGTACTGTATGCTGCTCGTCAATCTCCACATGAGGCACCAATCAGGAACATATGCTGTACTTAAGACTATCTTTTGATAACCCGCAATTTCTCTGATACCAATATCAGAGGCAGTGTCCACTTTTGTGTCATTATCTGTCGAACTTGCTCAGTGTTGTTTGTCATTATGACTGCTGTCGGTCGAAACAAACGTATCGCAATGTCAAAGTATCGTTTACAGCTAATTTAGTTTTTCTGATATAACTTCACGTTAGTACATTTGATTCATTTCACCTCCAGTGATTTAATTTCTATGAACTGAATTCAGCTGATAGGTATCCCTATCAAGGTTAAGTCACGCTCTCCACCAAATTCTTTCATCGTTCTACCCTCGAGAGTAAGACTTTTAGTGCCCGTAAGTATTAGGAAGGGTCTCGCGGTTAAGGCGCTCAGTCCGGAACAGCGCGACGGCTGCGGTCGCAGGTTCGAATCCTGCCTTGGGCTTGGATGTGTGTGATGTCCTTAGGTTAGTTAGGTTTAAGTAGTTCTAAGTTCTAGGGGACTGATGACCATCGATGTTAAGTCCCATAGTGCTCAGAGCCATTATTAGGAAGGAAACAACAAAAAATTTTAGTCAGCCCCTGAGACGTACTTAGTTATCTATAACGAATTAAGGCCACTGCTCGCGATAAGCTGACGATCTGAGTTTGCATCCTGGAATGGGACTGTACGCTCCACGCTGCCGAACTAATTTCGCTGATCCTGGGGACGTGTTCGGATAGCCTAAGTTACGAAGGGGATTGCTTCCGAAACCAGGAAATTCGAGTTCGAAATTGCTAATAACAAGAATTTTCATGGCTACGAAGTCTTTCGCGACGAAGCCCTTGCATAGAATACCCCTGACGAAGATGACGGAGGTAGTCATCGAAAGCTCGGGATTTTATCCAAATTTGAAGCGGCAAGTAAACCGAGAACTTTCTATGCACCAAGAATTTTCGTTTGTCACAACACACTAAACCTGTCTACCAGTCACAAACACCTTTTCATGGCATCTGTTCTTTAGACTTCCACTAACTTTACTTATTTGTCTATTTTGATTTTCGTAATATGTAATAGAACCTGATGCATTGCAGTGCAACACGAATCTTTAGGCTTACTACATACAACAAGTTGCTGAATGAGTTTTAAGCTAATTGGCACTTTCAGTACGTCACTGAGTGAGCAAGCGATCGAACTCACTTCTATGACACGTTGCCATTTAGTTTTATTTTAACACACTAGACTGTTTAATACGCCATGATACAAGTAATTTCATGAGAATTTCTGAACCGGAAACTTTTGGAACAGACGTTCTACTTTGCCTACCATAACGCAAGCAATGCCACACCGATACACAGCGGCGTCTGTTCCAAGCCCACCGTGCCGTGACCTTCGCGGCCCTTCTTATCTCAGCAATTACAATCGCGCCAGCATCTAGTTCAGACTTTAGCCCGACTGTTGCGTGCTGGTCGTGCATGTAGCTTCTGTCTGTGTGTGTGTGTGTTTTCTGTATTTGAAAGGTCTTTCTCCCAGCATGCGACGGCACTCAAGATTAGGTAATGCAATTACGGTCGTCTGCTGCCGCCATTAATTCTGCCTGAAAATGTCAAGTTTACTTTTCCTTCCCGCACGAAAGATGTTTGTCTTACTTTAATAGAGGCAATCCCCGCTCCCCTGACCCTCTATGGGACATTTTCTGTACTATCTCCGTCGCTTGGCAGTGAAGTTTAATGGTTGTTCTAACGTACCAGTAATTTCGAATCCTTTTAAGTTACGATCTTGGACGATTGCACAGGAAAAGGTATCAGTGTAAATTTTATCACCTATGTATACAGTGGAAAGTATAACGAAAATCATATTATTTTCTGACTGATGAACCAACACACAAATCTGATGATTCTACTGATAAATGTAACAAAATGTTAAGTTTTAAGACCAGCAGGTTCCAAGTGCTGACAAACACGAGACACACACACACACGATCTAGAGGCTGAATTTGAATTTTTTTCATGTTTTTGAGTAATTAACAAGAAAATTTTTGGAAATTACACCTTAAATCATGACCTCAAAGTCGATTTTTTCCTCCAGTAATCAACTACAGTGTTCTTCTTTTTCGGGGCCTTTCTACATCTACATCTATACTCCGCGAGCCACCTTACGGTGTGTGGCGGAGGGTACTTATTGTACCACTATCTGATCCCCCCTTCCCTGTTCCATTCACGAATTGTGCGTGGGAAGAACGACTGCTTGTAAGTCTCCGTATTTGCTCTAATTTCTCGGATCTTTTCGTTGTGATCATTACGCGAGATATATGTGGGCGGTAGTAATATGTTGCCCATCTCTTCCCGGAATGTGCTCTCTCGTAATTTCGATAATAAACCTCTCCGTATTGCGTAACGCCTTTCTTGAAGTGTCCGCCACTGGAGCTTGTTCAGCATCTCCGTAACGCTCTCGCGCTGACTAAATGTCCCCATGACGAATCGCGCTGCTTTTCCAGTCGCTAGGTACTTTACGTTCTTCCAGAGATCTACGATAAATTGCTGATAGAAAGGGGGCAAGTTCTTTAGCATAATCACTGTAGAATCTTAAGGGTATCTCGTCTGGTCCGGATGCTTTTCCGCTACTAAGTGATAGCAGTTGTTTTTCAATTCCGATATCGTTTATTTCAATATTTTCCATTTTGGCGTCCGTGCGACGGCTGAAGTCAGGGACCGTGTTACGATTTTCCGCAGTGAAACAGTTTCGGAACACTGAATTCAGTATTTCTGCCTTTCTTCGGTCGTCCTCTGTTTCGGTGCCATCGTGGTCAACGAGTGACTGAATAGGGGATTTAGATCCGCTTACCGATTTTACATATGACCAAAACTTTTTAGGGTTCTTGTTTAGATTGTTTGCCAATGTTTTATGTTCGAATTCGTTGAATGCTTTTCTCATTGCTCTCTTTACGCTCTTTTTCGCTTCGTTCAGCTTTTCCTTATCAGCTATGATTCGACTACTCTTAAACCTATGATGAAGCTTTCTTTGTTTCCGTAGTACCTTTCGTACATGATTGTTATCCCACGGTGGATCTTTCCCCTCGCTTTGGACCTTAGTCGGTACGAACTTATCTAAGGCGTACTGGACGATGTTTCTGAATTTTTTCCATTTTTGTTCCACTCCAACGCGGGGTCGGCTTTGTTAATATGGATTTGACAGTGTTAATGGCAGAGGGTGGCCGGATGCCCTTCCTGACGCCACCCCGAACCCCCTGGGATGGAAGTAGTGTACCCTAGCTGCCTGCGTCTAATGTAAGGCATGAAATAGTGCAAACATTTTTCAAATGTCTGTGAGTCGTGTAACTGAAGCGGAACTTGGGGACCTGCCCGGTATTCACCTAGCGGGATGTGGAAAACCGCCTAAAAACCACATCCAGGCTGGCTGGCATACCGGCCCTCTTCGATTCGATCCAGGGCCGGCGCGCCTACCCGAGTCCAGGAAGCAACGCATTAGCACTCTCGGCTACCCTGGCGGATTAATCGACAACAGTGTCCCAGTACATAATTAAGGGTAGGGTGGAAATGATGCTACAGACACGAGTCTGCGAGAAGCTGCGGAGGAATATCCCAGAAGGAATATCACAGACGGCATCCATATCAACCATCCCCACATCACGCAACCACTGGTCGTTTATCAGAACGATTCAAGGCAACAGGCAGTATCAACGACAAACGACGGTCTGGGCGGCCACGTACAGCAAAAGATCATGCAACCTCAGCTAGTCTATTAGCTAACAAGGGGAGGCCGCCAATTGTGAAATTCAGATTCGATTCATACTGCGCATAATAAAAGCTCATGGCCAGAGGTGTAATGTGGCGAAGCAGCAAGATGCACTGCTCAGCCGTTGTCGAGAAAATCGACAGTTAAAAGAAACCGTTGCGGTGAAATACTCTCTACGATTAATAATATTCTGCAGCGTCGTGGCGCAGCGGTAAGCGCTCGGGTTCGTAATCCGAAGGTCGCCGGATCGAATCTCGCGCCATGCAACTTTTTATTTGTTATTTGTTTTTTGTAATTCAAATGTACACACACACACACACACACACACATATATATATATATATATATATATATATATATATATATATATATATATATATATATATATATATATATATAATCCATCGTCCACCACCAATTGTCTTCTCCGATTTTTGCCGATATGATACGATAATCGTGGTATGCATCAAACCTGACGAACGATAGAACAATTTTTCAGAATGTCAATCAGGTGTGTTTCCCAACAGATAATTTAAAAAACAATTGTTCTTGTAAAAATGCATCGTTTATCAGATGTGCTCGATGTCGTGCTGTTTTCTGCTTTCCATGTTTCTATGATAACTATCACTCTGGTTCGTGCGGTACTCCAGCTACTTCTGGTCACTAATTGTTAATTATGTGCGACTGTATACCGAACTTTTCAATAAATTGTATCCACTTGAATACTATTTGTGATATTGTGTTTTATTTCAAGTTTTATTTTTCCACGACAAACGGCTTTCAACAACTTACTATGTGCATAATTGTTGCAACTGATTGCCGGGAATTATATATATATATATATATATATATATATATATATATATATATATATAATTTGAATTACAAAAAAAAACAACTAATAAATAAAAAGTTGCATGGCGCGAGATTCGATCCGGCGACCTTCGGATTACGAACCCGAGCGCTTACCGCTGCGCCACGACGCTGCAGAAAATTATTAATCGCAGAGAGTATTTCACCGCAACGGTTTCTTTTAACTGTCGATTTTCTCGACAACGGCTGAGAAGTGCATCTTGCTGCTTTGCCACATTACACCTCTGGCCATGAGCTTTTATTATGCGCAGTATGAATCGAATCTGAATTTCACAATTGGCGGCCTCCCCTTGTAAGCTGCAGTCATTCCAATACGGTCAACAAAAAAAGTGTCTCAAGAAAGTGGCATCAGTGAAGCATCCGTGTCCAGGTTATCATTCAAAAGGCATTTCCATCCGTATCGTGTGCATTTTGTCGAGGAACTTCACGAAAACGGCGTGGATACACGGTTGCAGTTCTGTAAGTGGTTTACAGAAAGACAAATGCACCGGCCACACCTTGAAGCTGATATTCTCTTCAGTGATTGAGAGAAGTTTCCAACAGAACAGTGAATGGACATAACGCTGCTTATTGGGCCCCCGCCGACCAAGAACTTATGATTTACCGTAGATGCTCATCATGAGACTAATCCAATGTTGAATGGTGTGGCATACACGGGGATGTTCTCATCGGTCGCGTACTTTTTATCAGCAGGCTCACTGCTGAAGAGTGCAGAGAGCATCTCGAGATGACCCTCCTGCTCTATTTGAATAATCTGTCCCTAGCAAAACGAGTGGGCTTTTTCTCTTAGGAAGATGCGGCAACGTCGCATTGCAGATGAACAACAAGCGAATTGCCGAATGAAGTTTTAACTGAGCGTTGGATAGGTCGAATGAGTCCAGTGGATGGACACCTAGGTCGCCTTATTTGACACCACTTGACTTTCTCCTTTCGGCCCATCTCATATCAGTAGTGTGTAGAAACTGGGCCCGAACACTGTAGGAACGTCAGGAAAACATCAAAGGAGCTTGTGCAGCTATAACATCTACGATGTTACGTAAAGCACACAACAGTTACGTGGAATGTTTTCGGATGCGCCGTCAACAGAACAGCAACCAACTGAAACATTTCAGCCAGTGCTTTCCAAGCTGTACAGCAGCATGACATTACAATTAAGGTCATTAATTTGTATCAGTTTACCACTCCATGAGTTCATCACTGTGGTTATCAATTTCGTTCTTAAACCGTAATTGGTACACGAATACGACACTATTTTTTGTGTTTGTTTCAGTTTGCCATTTTGACAGTCATCTTGTTGCATTAAACACGCGGTTACATTACTTTCTAATTACGTCCAAAATAGAGGGACTGTTTTACTTGCCTATAAATGCATCATAACTTCGAAAACCTCCCGTCCATCTGTTTGTGATTACAGGATTACAGTGCCATATGTATGTGAAATTCATTTTTTATGTCGGTTTCAGTAATTTTTTTTTTTTTTTTTTGGAGAGGCATCCACATGCCTTGCTCATACTGTGGCATCAAGCAGTCAGGCCTGCAAGATGAGTGGTCTGCCAAGCGAGTGGATTCATTCTTATTTATCGAGTATCATGAACTCTCGTACTCACAATTAAGTTACAAATTATCCTCCTGTATGAATAATACGCTACGGAAACGCACACGCCCGCAGCTCGTGGTCGTGCGGTAGCGTTCTCGCTTCCCACGCCTGGGTTCCCGGGTTCGATTCCCGGCGGGGTAAGGGATTTTCTCTGCCTCGTGATGGCTGGGTGTTGTGTGGTGTCCTTAGGTTAGTTAGGTTTAAGTAGTTCTAAGTTCTAGGGGACTGATGACCATAGATGTTGAGTCCCATAGTGCTCAGAGCCATTTGAACCATTTTTTTTGAAACGCACATCTGACTGTCAGTAATTTACAGAACTCTGACTGTTCACTACGCACTGGCAATACCACATTTTCTTTTTGTCTTTTGTTTAACGGCTTTTATCAACACGTGGCCACCGCACTGAATATGAATGGCGCACACATTATAAATTCGGAACATCATGACAACATACAATTCGAAGGAAAAGTCCACCAATCTTTTTCTTTTCACTATCTTATTTATTCCGATAAATTCTATAACCTAAACACACAAATTCTATAACCTACAACAATAACACATGAGAAATTCCGCCCAGTGGGCATGGCTATACATTGGTGATTCTCTACCTTATGGTCTCGTAATTATTTAACGCTACAGTGCACTTTCTGGATAGGATGGTGGATCTTTTATTATATCTCACACTTCGACTCTCACAATCATCATCACGCAACTTTCCTCCAGATCGAGCGGTACAGAAGGAACAAGTATAACCCACTAATCTTTTGAAACTACCTTGCTACTCTCCCATGCAAACCACACATACCCAAATTACATGACATTCACCACACTACAACATGGAATACAATACAATAAATAGTCACAACACTATCACTTTCAGCTTTCCCACTTCAATTAGTATTTATCCCAGTTTCACACGACACTGCCCCACTTTGTAATTCTACTTTCCTACTATGAACTCTGGAGATATATGCACGTCTTCCTGTGCAATGCAAGCCAAGTGGCGTTGCTGGATAGACGGCCGACTCACCTTACTTCTCTCTCAGAGTTTGAATCTAGCGTCACACGGAATCATATCACGAAGTAATACTAAGAACATATTCATCACACACGCAAGTCCTCAACTGATACCATGAACGAGTACTTCTCTTTATCCTTTGTCTCATACACAGATTGAGACTCACACAGTACTCACCACGTGGAAGTACTCGTCTCTAATTTCAAGTCCTGCACACGCCATTTCTTAAATATTTCAACTTATTGCACACACGCTAGTAATTCAGCTTAACTTAAGCACACGGAAGTATTTCAACTTATTGCTACACGTGGTTTCATTGTGACCGTTGGTCACTTCCGAAGATTACTACAATCCCATTAATATTACCTGCCTGACATTTAATTCTCCCCACAAAAGTTCCTGAAATAGAGAAATTATTATTTCAAACTACTCTTAAATATTCCACATGCATACCATGTCTCCACTCTTTTGTCTTTACGGAGCACAACTAAAACAGGTCTTAACAGCACAAGATCCAGCGGCAGAGTGCTGAAACATGGCCGTTCTTCAGGTCCTCTCGCACCTCTGCTGAAGTGGGGGAGCACCTTGCTACCGTATTGGTCAGCCACATTTCAGGCGCTCAAAGCTCAGGTAAATTTCATCTCTTTGGTCCCACCAAAGGATCGTCTCAAAGATGATCATATATTCACATTCACTATCTGCGGTTAGCAGACGACCATACATTCATTCATTTCACAGATCTCACCAAACTGGATGTAGGGATTTACTTTGTGGGAGTGCACATGTGATCAATTAAATAAATAAATTGTCATTCTTTCCCACACTGGTATCCGGCTTAGCTGTATTAATTGAAATTGAGTTATTTTACAAAAAAAATGTGTTGTTCTGACAAAAATAATGAAGTATGTTGTGCCTATTTTCAATGTCGGGCGGTACTGTACCCTTTCATTTTATACAGCGATATTAAAGATGGACTTTGCCTTAACCACACGCTTGGCGGGTCCCGCATGGATAACAGCCGACGCCAATTGCTTAAGTAGGAACATTTATGTGACTAACGTAATTTAGATTATTAATTCCTTGTGAAGCTTTTAATTTTGTACCCCGTGAGCTAAATAGAGGTGAATACGTTAGGCATTTGCACAACGGCTCGACGAGGGTTGCATTGCACTGGGAAATACGCATGGGCTCTCCGGAGATTAAATTCAACTTTGTCAGGAAAAAAATCGTTTGTGAAATACTGAACGTGTGGAGCTAATTTTATCTTGGTACATAATGGTGAGAACAAAGATATGCATAGAAAATAAGAGCAGAGAAAACGTTGCATAAATCAGTTAACGTCATTACTACATAATTGGCAACTGACGTGTATATTGAGATTAAAATTAATTGAAAGGAACCAGTATAGAAAAATTGTTAAATATTGTAGGGAGGTCTGTAGCAGTAAAATAAATACTTTCTGATTAATTTCTGTTGATTTAATATGCCTACGGGCGAGCATCGTTATGCAAGATACTGAAGTATAGTTTTGTTGTTAGGCAGTCGTTGAGAATGAGATTGTTACAGTGCATGAGAATGAACGCTGGGCAAGTGTGTGTTTAAATTAGTAGGTCCTCGTATGGTATGGAGGACACCCCAAACCTGTTTCCATCAGTGAACTGTACGCTTTGATTTTGCGAGACTGTAGTATATTAGGACAGTTAAAGTTGAACAGCAATGTTAACAAACAGTGTAAGTAGGCTGTTTAGGTTTTCTTATTGGTAACGCCACGTAGCGCTCTGTATGAGAATCACTGGCTGTGCTGTGTGCAATTTGTGGCTGCTTTGCATTGTTGTAATACTCGCCATTGTAGCGTTGGGCAGCTGGATGTGAACAGCGCGTAGCGTTGGGCAGTTGGAGGTGAGCCGCCACCAGTGGTGGATGTGGGGAGAGAAATGGCGGAGTTTTGAAATTTGTAAGACTGGATGTCATGAACTGCTAGATATTTATGACTTTTGAACACTATTAAGGTAAATACATTGTTTGTTCTCTATCAAAATCTTTCATTTGCTAACTATGCCTATCAGTAGTTAGTACCTTCAGTAGTTTGAATCTTTTATTTAGCTGCAGTAGTGGCGCTCGCTGTATTGCAGTAGTTCGAGTAACAAAGATTTTTGTGAGGTAAGTGATTTGTGAAACGTTTAGGTTAATGTTAGTCAGGGCCATTCTTTTGTAGGGATTTTTGAAAGTCAGATTGCGTTGCGTTAAAAATATTGTGTGTCAGTTTAAGCACAGTCATGTACAATTGCTTAAAGGGGACGTTTCAACAGTTATGCCCGCTCGGAATGAGTAAACAATGTGCGATATAGATTGTTTCAAATGGCTCTGAGCACTATGGGACTCAACTGGTGTGGTCATAAGTCCCCTAGAACTTAGAACTACTTAAACCTAACTAACCTAAGGACAGCACACAACACCCAGCCATCACGAGGTAGAGAAAATCCCTGACCCCGCCGGGAATCGAACCCGGGAACCCGGGCGTGGGAAGCGAGAACGCTACCGCACGACCACGAGATGCGGGCATAGATTGTTTCAGGCACATCCGAATTGTGGGACTAATAAATGAAAATCAGTGACATAAGGTAGTGGTCTTTGTCAATTCTCTCAGTAGCCATTTTCTTCCCGCCATGCGATCACGTGTTTCTTGTTCACCAATAACTTAATGATATGCAATAGTGACACGAAAATTGTAGTATGACGAAACCCCGGAGTTAACATTTTGTTCTGTGATTTCATTAGAGCTGAGTCAGTACAGTTGTGATGTCACGAGTGGCTGTGTCTCGTGGATAGTTGGTCACAGTATTGATTCCGAAGAGCAAATTAAACGTATAATTAAAGAGCAGAATTTATTGGGGATTTATTCAGGGCATTATTAACAGAAAATCTGTTGTGTCAGTGACGCTATGTACAAGTCATCGGTATGATGTAATACCGCTGGTACCACTACTATAAATGTTACTCGCTCGTCAAGCCACATATCTAGTGCTCGTCCGCTACGTGCGCAAAGGGGAAAAACCCTCACGGATAATAAGTGGTATGTCTACCCTGTCTGGTTTCAATACATCCAGTGGTTTGGGAAGAGATGTGGAACGTACAAATGAGAGCTAGTTGTCTTTCAAGGTCCGATCGGTCGCAAAATTAAAACTACATTGTAAATCCGATGTAGCTTTGGCAATATGTGTAGGGCAGTGTATCTCCCTCGATCACTTCACGTCGCACTTTTCACGTTCTGAGCGCACAACTTGGCTCCCTCTCATTTTCATCTCTTTGCTCACACGACACGCTAGCTATGAGGATAGTATTTTGAAATAGACAACAAGCTTCAGACCAGCTCAGAGAATTGGTGAAAACCGAGGGTATTGGGAAGCTGGTAGTGTAACGTTACTCATATGTAGACAAGCTACTCGCCCACGTAGAGCTGTTACGAGGTGAGATGTATTATTTATGCAGCTGAACGTTAGCCAGCGTGGCCCAGCAGAAGTGATCTTTGCTGGTAAGCCCGGGTACAAAGGGGGACAGGGGACGGGGGGGGGGGGGGGGAAGGGGGGAAGGAAGGCATAGAAGGAATTGGGTAAACCTCAGAGGTTGTGGACAACGGTTGCTCGTTTAGGACAGAAGATCCACGGTAATGGCGGACTTAAAATGGCTCTGAGCACTATGGGACTTAACTTCTGAGGTCATCAGTCCCCCAGATTTAGAACTACTTACACCTAACCAACCTACTGACATCACACACAACCATGCCCGAGGCAGGATTCGAACGTGCGACCGTAGCAGTCGCGTGGTTCCAGACTGCAGCGCCTAGAACCGCTCGGCCAGGCGGACTTAGATACTGAAATATTGCTTCTTACAGTTCTTAAAATTTCTGTATTAAATTGTAGTTCAATAATAGAACAGATCAGAATACAACCGCAAACTCAGAAAACTGCAGTGCATTTAATAAAACAATGATATTTTCGGTATCTTAAAAAGTACCGAAGTTAACATTTTAGAGTGACTAAATATTTACAGAATGAGCTTTAAAATAAACCACTTTTGAACAATTCAAACGATTTTTACAAACGATATCTCATACGACAGAATCTCACTACGGCTATCGTCCCTGAAACCTATGCACCTGTATCTGTTTTGTTTATTGATTTATTACGCTTTATATCATTTCTTGTGCAAATGTTTATGAGATCATCGTGTTCTCCACAATAACACAGCAACTGAATGCAGCATGAATACCTCAAATCTTGTCATACTCGTGTAGTTATTTAAGGAATACGTTACTATTTTTGGCAGTAACTTATTTGAATGTTGATTACAACTGATACTAAAAACAGTAATTTAAAAGTGATCAATCACATCTGTTCGCTGACACCACCATTGGAAAGAATACCAACAAGTAGGTATAAATAATTCTTTAAACAGTATTTGATGGCAGTCTGTTGTCATTTAACGTGAGGGCAGTTGTGCAAAATACTTGCTTATTTGCGTGTGAAGAAACTATTGGTAATATTTATTGTAAATGTTCTCAGCGTGACTAATGCTTATAACATTTTTTATTTATATTGTTATAATGGATTAGTTTAGTGTGGTAGCCAGCTGCTGTGGTCGAGCGGTTCTAGACGCTTCAGTCTGGAACCGTGCGACCGCTACGGTCGCAGTTTCGAACCCTGCCTCGGGTATGGATGTGTGTGATGTTCTTAGGTTAGTTAGGTTTAAGTAGTTCTAAGTTCTAGGGGACTGAGGACCTCAGATGTTAAGTCCCATAGTGCTCAGAGCCCTTTGAGCCGTTTAGTGTGGAAAATGGTAAAGTTGAATCAAATCATGTCTTCAGAACAGAAGAACCATATATGTTTTGGTGAGGATGGTCATCGGCCAATGAGCACTAGGCATTGACGGAACACTGCTAGAGTCAAGTGGGAACTGACAATTTTTGAGTGGTGTGCACAAGGGATATTCTGAACATTTTATATTGAGTTCTTGAAGAAGGCTGACATGCCTTTGGTAACGTGTGGTATTTGATCGTGTGCGTGATAGGTTCTGGGTAGTGAACGGCCGCACAAGACTAACTTTTGAGACATTTTTATGTTAGATCTTGAAGAAGACTGATTTACACGAGTTCGCGAGTTCCTGAATAACGCAAACCTGCCTGTGGTAGGCTGAGATATTCGGTCGTGTAGGTGATGGATTCTGAGCGGAGTACGGCCGCTACAAACTTTTACTTTTGAAAGGACTCTTAATTCTCGTGAGGTCTGAATGTGCTCCGATGCAGAACTCTAGCTTTTCCATTTGTATCTAGGAATTGAGAACGGCGAGAGTATGAGATACGACCCATTATCTTCCGTGTGGTAATTTTTAAATCGACATGTTGAACTCTGAACTATTTTGAACTGGTGAATATTTCGTGTATTGTGATCGTAGGATGGGCGTAGTTTTCGAGTGTCTTGGATAACTATTGCGGCTGGGAATTCTGCTACCATTGACATTTCGCTCTCAGTGCAACTTTACTGCAATTAATAAGATTATTTCTGTGTGTATTATACTTAGTTACCGTAGGACCACTTTCTGTTTGCTTGAGATTTATTTTCTTGAATAAAACCTTATTCAACATAATCCTCTGTGGTCTGCGTCTATTACAGGCGTTAGAATAGAATCTTTTTTAATAATTACTCATTTTTACATTAGACGTGTGCGGCTCGACCCTAACCATTATCGAGCCATTCTTTTTAAACAGAGCCGTATGTAACCCAGTTACCTAAGATCCCAGCAGCTTCGGGTAAAGTTGCGATTGGTTTGCTCTTATAGAATGCTGGTTACAGCAGGTTGGTTCAAATGGCTCTGAGCACTATGGGACTTAACTTCTGAGGTCATCAGTCTCCTAGAACTTAGAACTACTTAAATTTAAATAACCTAAAGACATCACACACATCCATGCCCGAGGCAGGATTCGAACCGGAGACCGTAGCGGTCGCGCGGTACCAGGTTGTAGCACCTAGAACCACTCGGCTACCCTGGCCGGCTTAGAGCAGGTATGTCCGTGTATTTTATTAATTCTCAATTTTATCCAATGCATACATGTAGATTGCTTGTCTGCGGGATCACAGCTACAGGTTAGTATTTGCTGCGAGTTAGCTGCTGTGCATGAGGGAACCCGCCAGGTTAGCGTAGAGCGCTAATGCGCTGCTTGCTGGACTCGGGTAGGCGCGCCGGCCCCGGATCGAATCCGCCCGGCGGATTAACGACGACGGCCGGTGTGCCGGTCAGCCTGGATGTGGTTTTTAGGCGGTTTTCCACATCCCCGTAGGTGAAAACCGGGCTGGTCCACATATCCCTCCTCAGTTACACGGTTCGCAGACATTTGGACTCTTTCGTACTATTCCATGGATTACACTAGTCGCAGGCAGTTGGGGTACACTACTTCCATCCCGGGGGGTACGGGGTGGCAGCAGGAAAGGCATCCGGCCACCCCTTCCACTAACATTTGCCAAATCCGATTAACCATGCCGACTCTGCCTCACTGCGAGAAAAGGCAAAAGCGAAAGAGAGCTGCTGTGCATGAAGGCAGACGTGTGCGGCTTGACCCTAATCATTACTGAGCCATTCTTTTTAAACAGAGTCGTGTGTAACGGTTAGAGCAGGTACTGCTCAGCAGACTATCCATTTGGTAACGTCGGGGTACTAGACTACGACAAACATCTAAATGCGATTATGCAGAGAAGTGTCTGGGAGTTGTAGCTAAATGTCGCAAATAAAACATTTTTCTTTTTCCCTATGGTTTCCATTTCGCGGCTGATCAGAGCTCGGGGAAAAAAATAGCCCTCGTACATAAAATAATACGAGGCCTGTTCAGAAAGTAAGCTCCGATTGATTGCCAAATTGAAACCACAGTGAACATCAGAAATGTTTTACTTGTAACAATTAGCTACACCTTTCAGCTACTTCTCTACGTAGTCGCCGTTCTGACTTAGACTTTTGTCATAGCGTTGTACCAACTTTTCAATAGCCTCATCATAGAAGGCAGCCGCCAGTGCTTTCTGCCAATTCTCCACGCTGGCCTACACCTCGTTGTCTGTGTCAAAATGTTGTCTTCAAAGACAGCGGTTCATGTGACCAGAGATGAAACTCAGGGGGAGACAATTGCGGACTGTATTGTGGGTAATCTCACATTTCCATTTGAAAACGATGCAGGAGCATCTTCATTGCCCCTGCAGAATGCGGCTGAGAATTGTCTTGAAGAAGAAACAGCACGACAGTTATGTAATGTTAGCTGCATAGCTTCAGGCGAAATTTCTCACCAGGCCCTCGTACTTGGCGGCAGACACTATTTTCTAGACATCTTTACGCACTCACTGCGAGCTCAGAAATGAGAAGAGCGACGTGATGCTAACTGGGGTTATACTAGAGACACTACCCAACACATCTGTGCAAAGCTTTATCGGATTTTCATAGTCGTTTCCATTTCGCGACCGATCGGAGCTTACTTTCTGAACGCCCCTCGTATTTATAAATGTAGAGATTCTGCTCTCTTGCAGCGTATTGTTCTCTAACCCAAACTACATAAACTGTGAAACACATTTTAGTTAAAACGCGTTCATCGGTTTTTACTCCAGAAATGAAGCGCGAGGCGTGAAGCGGTAGCAGGCTGGGCTGCCCTCGGAAGCGTGGTGCCCCCGACTCGCCTTGTCGACGAGCCACGCCGCAGCAAGAGCAAGAAGCAAGAGGAAGCCCGGCCTCTGCGTATAATGACCGCCTCCGCAGGCGCCGCCTCTTCTCCGCCCACTGGTTTAATTGCAGACCAAACAACATCAACCGTGGTGCGCGATTAGTGCCCCCATAATAACCTTAATTAAAACTTTGATTAATAACCGCTAAATTGAGTGTTAAATTCATTACACAAAGTGAATAAATTGAAGATTAATTAACCATTGATAATCTAAACTTGGGAGGCCGAAGCTTAACGAGGTTAAAATTTGCATTTGAGGACGGAAAAGCACTTCGCGTCCCTCGCAAACGCGATTAATGCAAGAGGGAATGTTGTTCGTTTAGGGAGGTAACGCGGGGTAAATGAGAGGATTACGGGGATCTGAGAGGGAGCCGCGCCAGGGGTACGTCGGTGAGCGGTGAAGTGGGGAGGGGGGGCGGTGTTAGAGGGAGGGGTAGACGAGGGGGTGGGGGTCAGGTAACGCTGCGGGCAGGTTGGAGGTTTGCGGCTGGAGCAAGGTAGCAACTCCGGCCACGGGTCGCGCAACGCCAGACATCTGCGTCTCCTCTCATAGCGCGGCTGCAGGTTATCTTGCAATCAAAACCCAACAATACACTTTTCTTATAGAGGAAAGATAAATACTTCAAGAGCTGCGGGTATGGACAGTTACCAAGTAAACTGTTCATGATAGGTCGGCTGTTAGTGACTCTTCCCCTCCCCCCCCCCGTTCACCCCCCCTCCACCATGATACTTTAAAAATTCCTATCTTTAAGGGGGGTAGGAAATCAAACGGGCCGACTTGGAGCAGGAGAGGCACCACAGGACATTTTAATTTCCTCTGTCTATACTTTTACAAGTAAATTCATAAATCTTTGTCAGTATGACAAGAAGGATTCAGCATTCACACTCGTAGCAGCAGAAGTTCAAAAACATAACAAAATAATTTTTTACACGTGAAATTTCATCATTTTTTCACTTACTATTGGCTGCATTTGTTGCTATTGTACACTTTTCTTCATAAGTAGGAGATACTGTTCGATGAATTTTGCACAGCATACAAACCATACTTACAGGTGTCTGAAACTCTATAATCTATTTAATTTATAAAAAAAATGAATGAGCTGTTACGTTTCAAACTTTATGTTTAGAAAAAAAACAAATTTTGTATTTAATTATCTCAATTTTTACCACAGTTTACAATAGATTTGGAAAATTCTAGAGTTTCATACTCCTGTAAGTATGGTTTGTATGCTGTGCAAAATTCATCAAAGAATCTCTCTTACTTGTGAAGAAAAGTGAACCTATAGCAACAAATGCAGCCAACAGTAAGTGAAATAATGATGAAATTTCAGATCTAAAAAAAATTTATTTTGTTATGTTTTTGCACTTCCACTGCTATGACTATGAATCCTGAATCCTTCCTGGTCATGCTGACAGAGTTTTATGGATTTGTTTGTGAAAGTAGACAGTAGAAAATAAAATGTCCTGTGGTGACTCTCCTGCTCCAAGTTGGCCCGTTTGACG
Organism: Schistocerca nitens; assembly: GCF_023898315.1. Taxonomy (NCBI): domain Eukaryota; kingdom Metazoa; phylum Arthropoda; class Insecta; order Orthoptera; family Acrididae; genus Schistocerca; species Schistocerca nitens. Next base: position 526,213,583 of record NC_064619.1, on the reverse strand, counting down.
TCCTACCCCCCCTTAAGAGAAGGTAGCTGTCACGCGTCTCAGTGTTTATGACGTCATGTCTCCTTATCTGTGTAGCTTACAATGATATAATGTTGCAGATAAATACAGTGGTGTATGTCGGTACTGTGCAAAATGTACTTCATACGGAATTAGTTGTAAATATGTAATAAGGTAAAACATCGTTCCTGATGCTCAGGTTTTTCTGCATGAACAGCATAACTGTGGTAAACCATTAACTTTATGTCCATTTCAGTATTTTCTGGCGAGTGTCAGCGAGAATTGAAATTATGTGTATAATCTATTCGAACTCAGAAACAAAGTGCTCTCATTCGCAAAGACAAGATGAATACAGTCTGTGTAATTTGCGCGCGGTAAGATGAATACAGTCTGTGTAATTTGCGCGCGGTAAGTTACGGTGCCTCAAGACACGCATGGTGCACCAAGACATGAATGGCTACAAATGGTCTTCAGATAGCCTAATATAACCATTTCGAGTCGATAATCGGTTCAGTTGGACTGGAGGACCCAGTCCATTTCAAGTAAACATAGTCTACACCATCATTGAGCCACCACAAGCTTGCACAGTGACTTGTTGGCAACTTCGGTCCATGGCTTGGTGGAGTCTACGCCACAGTCTTACCAACTGGGATCGGGATTTACCTGACCGGGCCACAGCTCTTCAGTCGTCTAGGGTCCAACCGATGTGGTTAACGAACACAGGAGAGGCGCTGCAGGCTATGCCGTGCTGTTAACAATGGCACTTCGGTCGGATGTCTGCGCCCACAGTCAATTAACGTCGCAGTGTCCTAACGGAAACGATCGTTGTACGTCCCACTATGATTGCAATAATGCTTGTCTGTCAGCACTGTGAATGTTCGCGAACGCCTCCGTTCTCGGTTGTCAAGTGAAGGTTCAAATGGTTCAAATGGCTCTGAGCACTATGGAACTTAACTGCTGAGGTCATCAGTCCCCTGGAACTTAGAACTACTTAAACTTAAATAACCTAAAGACATCACACACATCCATGCCCGAGGCAGGATTCGAACCGGAGACCGTAGCGGTCGCGCGGTACCAGACTGTAGCACCTAGAACCACTCGGCTACCCTGGCCGGCTTAGAGCAGGTATGTCCGTGTATTTTATTGATTCACAGTTTTATCCAATGCATACATGTAGACTGCTTGTCTGCGGGATCACGGCTACAGGTTAGTATTTGCTGCGAGTTAGCTGCTGTGCATGAAGGAACCCGCCAGGTTAGCCTAGAGCGCTAATGCGCTGCTTGCTGGACTCGGGTAGGCGCGCCGGCCCCGGATCGAATCCGCCCGGCGGATTAACGACGACGGCCGGTGTGCCGGTCAGCCTGGATGTGGCTTTTAGGCGGTTTTTCACATCCCCGTAGGTGAAAACCGGGCTGGTCCACATATCCCCCCTCAGTTAGATGGCTCGCTAACTAACCTAAGGATATCACACACATCCATGCCCGAGGCAGGATTCGAGCCTGCGGTCGCGCGGTCCCAGTCAAGTAAAGGCCGTCGGCCACTGCGACGTGCATGGTGAGAGGTAATGCCTGAGATTTGGTATTTTCGGCACACTGTACACACTGTGGATCTCGGAATATTGAATTCTCTAAGGATTCAGAAGTAGATTGCCCCATACGTCCAGCTGTAACTACCATTCCGCGTTCAAAGTCTGTTAATTCCTGTCGCGTGGCCACAATCACGTCGGCAACCTTTTCACATGAATCGCCTGAGTACGGATGTAACCAATGCATTGCTCTTTTATAACGTGTGTGCGCGATACCACCGCCATCTGTATATTTGCATATCGCCACCCCATGAGTTCAGTGAATACACAGTTTCTAACTTTAATACTTGACTTATTGTTCAAAAATGGTTCAAATGGCTCTGAGCACTATGGGACTTAACATCTGTGGTCATCAGTCCCCTAGAACTTAGAACTACTTAAACCTAACTAACCTAAGGACATCACACACATCCATTCCCGAGGCAGGATTCGAACCTGCGACCGTATGACTTATTGTTCTTAACCATTAACGTAAGTTTATACCTCTTAATGAGTTCACTAAGTGTGCATTTTAAATGTTTCATTACGGTCTATAATTCATGAAATACTGTAAATCAAATTTTCGTTGACCCTGGATGCCATTTGATGACAGCTACAACTGGACCTGTGCATCATTTTAGCCCATAGTAATACAGATACTGGGCATTTGATGATGATGATGATGATGATGATGATGTGTTCTGCTCATTAGGCAGGTCCATCACATTAGGTTCAGGGTCATCCGGCCCTCCTGGTTTTTCGCCAGTCTTTTTGAAGCTGCGTGTGAGGCTTTTATCTTTATCTTGTCAATAACTGCTGTCCTCTTTGCAGTTACCACAGCTCCTAGTACATTCTTTGTTATCCAGTCTTTTTCCGTCAGTGCGCTACCCAGTTTCTTATCCTCCTCGGAAATGATTCCACTACTAATATTTCCTCATTCACCCGTTTAAACACGACATCATTCCATCTTTTATCTGTAGATTTCGTAGCTTGCATTCTTCTCCACATTCACACCCGAAGAGTTTCTATTATACCCTTCTACGCTGGTGTATCCATGTTTTTGCATTATTCAGTCCAACATTCAGTGCAAAATACTTCACTAATCTCTTCCTTGAATTGTTTGTTTAATGGCCACAGAAAAAAGTCCTCCTTATATAACTGTTTATTTCACAATACCTGTTCTTGTTTTTATTTCTTGATTGTCACGGTACGGGTAATTTTGCAGCCTAGGTACCTGAAGTCTTCAGTTTGTTCCAATAACTCATGACAAATTTTTATTTTTATCTCAGTTGACTCCCTTCTAAGGATTATTGTCTTTGTCGTTTTCATATTTACCTTCATTCCATATTCCTCAGCCGGTGTTCAGTTGTTTTGGTTCAAATGGCTCTGAGCGCTATGGGACTTAACATCTGAGGTCATCAGTCCCCTAGAACTTAGAACTACTTAAACCTAACCAACCTAAGGACATCACACACATCCATGCCCGAGGCAGGATTCGAACCTGCGACCGTAGCGGTCGCGCAGTTCCAGACTGAAGCGCCTAGAACCGCTCGGCCACTCCGGCCGGCCACAGTTCTTTTAACATATTGTTAACTGTTTTTTTATTACATTAACTGTATTTGAATGGCTCAAGAAGAAGCGAGGGTTCTCTTTTTTCGTTCATAAGATGTCGGACATGACGGCCTATTGGTAAAGCGCGTACCTGAAAACCGCAGGTCGCTGGATCGATTCCCCGTCTGAACACGGAAATTTCCAGTCTTTAATCTAGTCTTCATCTCTCAACAACGTGATGTGTCGCCAGGACAGACACGCGGTTCCGATTCACTTTAAGCTGTAGGTCCCCTTTGCCCAGTTGACTGAATGGGGTAGGTTAGGGGCACCCATCGCCGAAGTAGCGGCCAATTCAAGGATTTGCACCTGGCCACTGTGCCACACGAAATTCATTAATTAAATTCATAAGTTTTCTGTTTCTCAAATGAAACTAGAAATTACTGCAACTGGTCGCATTTATAATATTTTCCACTACACTGTTATCGTCACATGTATTTATGTCATTTAATAAAGAACGGTGGACTGTGTGTAACACGTTCAGGTAAACTGTTGCACAGCCTTTCAGTGGCCACAGACTGTTTTTGCAGTCAGTCTGGACCCGTGTGACTGCTACGGTCGCAGGTTCGAATCCTGCCTTGGGCATGGATGTGTGTGATGTCCCTAGGTTAGTTAGGTTTCAGTAGTTCTAAGGGACTGATGACCTCAGGTGTTAAGTCCCATAGTGCTCAGAGCCATTTGAACCATTTGAAACAAAAACGGCAGGAAGTTCAAATTCCAACAGGATAATGCATCACACCATGGTTATCTCTACTAACCTAAGAAAATCATGGGGAGACAGGTCACCTGGGCTACCCCCACTAACCTAAGTGATCCGACCGCTACCACGCCCTAAGGACTAGGGCCAAGTTTGAATTTTGGTGGTAAAGAAAGATCAATTGGGCTATCTCTACTAACTTAAGAAAATGGCGGGAAAGAAAGGTCACCTCCACTAACCTAAGTCACCTGAGAACCATCTCCTTACAGGGATTTGCGGGAAAGGGACTCGACCTGTGCTGGACATAAATCTTTATTATTTTGCGTGCACTATTTTATTTAAACCATTAGAGGCACTACAATGATCCAGTGTGGTCGCCAAAGGGTATGGACTCCAACTGGCCTAGTACACAGTACCACCACCAGATGGTGTTGTCATACCTCATGTGACGTAATCCAAGATGGTAGGGGGAAATGGCGGGAAAAGGACTCTGCCTGTGCTGGACATAACCACTGAATAAGACAAAAGAGTTATTCAAGTCTCAGATAGAAATGTTCTTTTGTAGATGTTGGACATTGTATTTCAAGAGAATAGTTTGCTAATTAGTGCATCAAGAGATACTTTAATAGTCAATGATAGCTGTAAATTGTCAGGCACTCCAGTGGCCGAGGAATGGATCAAGTTAAGTATATGTTTTCATCATTCATATCATAAAGTGAACTAATATCTTCATATGCTGTAGTTCTGATGAACCATCTCCCAGAGCTATCGAAGAAACCACTGTTACAGCTGGATGATTGTAGTTTCGTCTGACCTTACTTTCCATAAACTTTACAAGGCAAATATGGCGTACCTAATACTTGGGACCAGCACATAGATCCACCAGTAGTTCTGTAGGTGTTCGAAATCAGCCACGCAACTTTTCAATTACTTCCCTTCAGTTACTTCCTCTGTTGTCATCACAAGGCTGATGGTCATCCAGCCGTTCCAACAAACGAATAATTACGAGTGTTTTTTTTTTCTTTTTCGGGGAAGAGTCATACACGAAGCGCCTTAGCCACTTAGGGGGCTAATAGACAAGCCCGTAACTGCTGAACTGCGCAAGGTCAGGCCTGTAATTAGGTATACAAACGCAAACATTACTTCTGCGTGCTGGCTTCGACTTCCAGTACAAGGAAATTTATTTATTTATTTTTCAATAATACTATCTGGATTCTTCAATTTTGCCCATCACCCTTGGACCTTCGTCAAGTTGCATTAGGAGAAGAGGTAAACAAGAGCCTATGAAGATTGGCGATTTTCTTCAGGGTTCGTTTAGCGGGAGCGAGAGCGTTACGGAGAACACTGTAACTACCATGGCAGACATTGCCACAGGAACGTTGTGTATAGTGGTAACGTACGGTGGGATTTCAGAATGTAAGTTACACATGTCATCCCACACTAAGACCATTGTGCAACATGAGTGGCACAAGTTCTGGACTCTCTGCAGACACAGGTCTGCTGTGGTACAGATCACAGTATGGAAGTGAAATGACGCGGCAACTGGAAACGTCCTGTGGAATATAAGTACGCTGAACAATTCGATCTTGTTGTTGTTAAATTGTCTAATCTGCACACAGATTCACCCCAAAATTCTGGTGGTCTATCGAGAAAACGCAGTTTCACGTTCAAACCTAGCGAAACTAGTTGGTTCGCCACTTTTGTGTCAGAGTTTTTTAAAGAGTAACACACTGAAGAGCCAAAGAAACTGTTACACCTGTCTAATATCGTGTAGGGCCCCCGCGAGCACGCAGAAGTGCCGCAACATGACGTGGAATGGACTCGACTAATGTCTGAAGTAGTGCCAGAAGAAATTGACACCATGAATCCTGCAGAGCTGTCTATAAATCCGCAAGAGTACCAGGGGGTGGAGATCTCTTCTGAATAGAACGTTGCAAGGCACCCCAGATACGCTCAATAACGTACATATATGGGGACTTTGGTGCCCAGCGGAACTTTTTGAACTCAGAAGAGTGTTCCTGGAGTCACTCTGTAGCATTTTAGGACGTGTGGCTGTCGCATTGACCTGGTGTAATTGCCCAAGTCCGTCGGAAAGCACAATGGACATGAATGGATGCAGGTGATCAGACAGGGTGCTTACGTACGTGACACCTATCAGAGTCGTATTTAGATGTATCAGGAGTCCCATATCCCTTCAACTGCACATGCCCCGCACTATTGCAGAGCTTCCACCAGCTTGAACAGTCCATTGCTGACATGCAGGATCCATGGATTCATGAGGTTGTCTCCAAACCCGTACACATCCACCCATCCACCCGCTCGACACAATTTGAAACGAGACTCGTCCGGCCAGGCAACATGTTCCCAGTCATCAACAGTCCAATGTCGGTGTTGACGGGCCTAGACGAGGCGTAAAGCTTTGTGTCGTGCGGTCATCAAGCGTACACGAGTGGGCCTTCGGCTTCGAAGCCCCTATCGACTATGTTTCGTTGAATGGTTCGCACACTTATACTTGTTGATGGCCCAGCACTGAAATCTGCAGCAATTTGTGGAAGCGTTGCACTTCTGTCACGTTGAACGATTCTCTTCAGTCGTTGTTAGTCCCGTTCTTGCAGGATCTTTTCCCGGTGTCATCGGTGTCGGAGATCTAATGATTTCCGGGATTCCTAATATTCACGGTACATTCGTGAAATGGTCGTACCTGAAAATCCCCACTTTATTCCTGCCTTGGAGATGCTGTGTCGCATCGTTCGTGCGTCAACTATAACACCAAGTTCAAACTCACTTAAATCTTGATAACCTGCCTTTGTAGCAGCGGTAACCGATCTAACAAGTGCGCCACACACTTGATGTCTCCTATAGGCGTTGCCGAACGCAGCACCATATTCTGCCTGTTTACATATCTCTGTATTTGAATACACACTCTTATACCAGTTTCTTTGGCTCTTTAGTGTATAGCCGCCCGGAGTGGCCGAGCGGTTCTAGGCGCCTCAGTCTGGAGCCGCGCGACCGCTACGGTCGCAAGTTCGAATCCTGCCTCGGGCATGGATGTGTGTGTCGTCCTTAGGTTAGTTAGGTTTAAGTAGTTCTAAGTTCTAGGGGACTGATGACCTAAGATGTTGAGTCCCATAGTGCTCAGAGCCATTTGAACTCCTTTAGTGTATATTCGCCCTTTTTGTGCTCCAACAGGAACACTTTTACGCTGGCTCCCTTCTTTTCCCTGCTACACCCTTTTCCCTGCTACAGCAGTATACATAAAACGAATTCTATAGGTCTATGAAGTTTTGACAGTTTGTTATTTATGTACTTCGACACATTTATATACGTTGACACATACGAGTATATACGAGAAATAAGTACACATAATATAAGTTTACACAAAAACTATTACTTTACTTTTTTTATGGATGCTTTGCTCAATTCATCGAAAACTTTCAGCTTATGATTTGTATCTTACAAGAATAAAACTGTTGTTACAATTAATTTACTCAATTTGCAGCATTTCCGGTTTTACGTATTCTTGGCAGTCATTCTAAGTACTCTAGTGGCTAGCGTTGCAGCCCTGGGTCCCGGGTTCGATTCCCGGCCAGCCCGCATCTCGTGGTCGTGCGGTAGCGTTCTCGCTTCCCACGCCCGGGTTCCCGGGTTCGATTCCCGGTGGGGTCAGGGATTTTCTCTGCCTCGTGATGGCTGGGTGTTGTGTGCTGTCCTTAGGTTAGTTAGGTTTAAGTAGTTCTAAGTTCTAGGGGACTTATGACCACAGCAGTTGAGTCCCATAGTGCTCAGAGCCATTCCCGGCCAGTTTGGGTGTTTTCTCTTCCCGGGGACTGGGTGTTTGTGTTGTCCTCATCATTTCATCATCATCATTATCATTTGTGACAGTGTCTAGATTGGACTGTGAAAAAAATGGGGCTGTGTAAAAATGGGGACTTCGTACGGGTGGTAAAGACAGCGCAGTTGAGCGCCCACAAACCAAACATCATCATTTTAAGTACTATTTAGTAATTTTAGCAAGCATTTTAGCCCATTTAGTATACTTGCAGTACCATTTTGGACATATTTGTGTAGGTGTGAAGCGGTCTTTATTGGGGAAAAAATGCTGACTAAAAACACAGTGTAGTGACCTCAGAACTCTTAACATATAGCAATGTATTCTGGACTAATCTTCAAAGATTTCTCATCACGATTATATCCGCCAAAACCTTCAAGTTTTCTGTTGTAAGCATAACTCACGGTGAGAAACATTAAAATTTTCCGTTACGGGTGTAATTCACAGTCACATCGGAGGAAATTTGCAAAGATTCATGGTGGGGGTACTCGGTAAAACTAAAACTTTTAGTGAATACGGGTACAATTTTGACGAATTTTACCCTCAAAATTTACGCAAATGCATCATGGATCTACCTTCACTGTAAATTTTTTGGTGCCTAAGGGTAGAATTTTGACGAATTTACATACAAAATACGCAAATTCATCAAGTATATACCCGTCAATTTACAATTTTTGAAGCCTGCGGGTACGATTTTGACGCACTGTATGCGCAAAATTTACGAAATTTCATTCATTCATTCACGGATACACCCCTCAATTTATTTAATAATACGTGCGTATTTTAGGTGTGCAAGTAGAATAACTTTATACCTCTTTGTTTTGGAATCGGAGAAAGGAATCAAGAAAATTTTCAACACTATTCGAGATTGGAATCTTAGGAATATATCATAAAATTTCAGCCATTTGCTCTGCGTTGCCGTCTTGGAATTCACGGGTCGGGTTTTGTACCCAAAAACCACGTTTTTAATGACTTTCTCGGTAACAGACAAAGATTTTTGAAACCGGAGAGGGGGCCACTTCTAATTAAATGTCTACGGTATATACTGTTAAAATGTGAGTCATTTGCTGCTGTTAGTTATTTAGATACCCGCTGCTGACGGTGAAAAACGGTAAAAAACACTTTTTTGTACTTTTACGTGTACTGCCCATGCACTAACTGGCCTCCAAAAGCCCATTAAGACCCAACGTGGGCCACATCTAATACAAAAAGAACCAACTACTTGCTCCATTTGCCCAAACTGGAGGAAATGTGTAATATTCAAACTTTGCCCTGTAATGTAAGACGATCCTTCTGTTGGGTATAAAAAAGGTCCGTAACCCAAGGGCTATCCAAGGTATGGGCCCCAGATTATTTGTGTGGCCGGGTTTTTGGAACACATGGAAAAATAATGTTATCAAGAGTTTGCCCTTGGCCATGCAGACTTGGGTAGTGATGATCGGGAAGAAAACCCATTGATATCGGTTACAGACAGCAAGCAGCAATGTTCAAGCAGTCGAGGAATAACATTGACGGAAAAAGATTTCCCAACGATCGGGGGGGAGGGGAAGAGACACGGTGGTTCTTCTGGGATGGCTCTGTGACCAAGGAGAAAATTATGCTGAAAAATAGCGTCGTATAGCATTCAATAAAAGTTACTTGGCCTGCCATAACAATGTGTAATTTACGCTTTCGACTCTGTTCGTGTATTGTTGAAATGTCGAGAACGTACGCCCCAAGAAGAACCGGGTTTTCTGCCATATACCATGATCCATGGGATGACCACGACGATAAAATCACGGCAATTAGATCTCCTATGGAGGTTTATCGACAGTCGTTTTTCCCACCTATTATTCGTGAATGGAACACATAATTTGGGCTGCAGAGTTTAGATGTAGAACGATTGACTATTTTTTCATTATTTACATTACGTCACGAGATGTTTCTGCTGCTGCCATCATGAGATTCAAACCTAGAGTTTTTGAAACAGAAGCCGGCTTTGTGACCGAGCGGTTCTAGGCGCTTCGGTCTAGAACCGCGCGACCGCTACGGTTGCAGGTTCGAATCCTGCCTCGCGCATGGATGTGTGTGATGTCCTTAGGTTAGTTAGGTTTAAGTAATAGGCTAGGGGACTGATGACCTCAGATGTTAAGTCCCCTAGTGCTCAGAGCCATTTGAACCATTTGAAACAGAATTCAGCGTTACTGTGCAATAGAACCTACCTTTACTAATAAGAATTTGGTTAATTAGGGCCTAAATATTTCGATAGGTCATCATCATTGAGACTCACAGGGATGAGGCAAATTTGTGGAGCTGTCGTTCATGTCTTTTTTTTAATTATTACCGTCGACAGCTTCTCGATGGGGGATGTAATATGAGCTGATGTCCCTCGGGTTAAACGGAGCTCTTAATGAACTGGCGAGTCCTCCGGCAATGAAAACGGCCGCTGCGCACGCTGCGTCCTCGCCGGAGCGCAGCACTTCATAAAGCTATGCGCCGTGCGCGAGCGGCCGTGACGTCTGCCCGAATGCGCAACCGCCGTCCCGGGCGACAATCGGAAACTCATTAAGCGCCGGCGGAAGGGTGCAGCCCTCACTGGGGGGAGCCGACGCGACATCGACAACGGAATCACTCGCCCCAGTGGCCGCTGTCGAGGGAGCTCTGCCGGCAAATGCTTCATAAGTGCCGCTGTTTGTGCACGCGGGCCAATAAAAGACGGCATTCGGCGCGCGCGTTTTCTGGCCGGCGGCAACGGCAGGGGGGGCGCTCGAATATTAGCGCAGGCCCCGTTTCTTGGTGGATTAGCGGAGCGCGGGCAGGTCACTTGCCTTCGATTTTGTGCTCAGAGGCAGAATAAAGACTTGGAGACCAAAATGATGCTACGAAGTTTCAGTGATACAAATGTTTTGATTCGCCAGTAGACAGTCGGACGAGGGCTAATGAGTCGGTATTTATAGATACACACTAATGTCACGTCCCGGCACAGTATCCCTACACCAATTTTTTTATTTCTTTTGGCTTCGGTGATATCTGCATGGTGCAATCAGGGCGTTAACGACAATAAGCGTTTAAAAAAAAATGGCTCTAAGCACTATGGGACTTAACATCTGAGGACATCAGTCCCCTACACTTAGAACTACTTAAACCTAACAAACCTAAGGACATCACACACATCCATGCCCGAGGCAGGATTCGAACCTGCGACCGTAGCAACAGCGTGGTTCTGGACTGAAGCGCCTAGAACCGCTCACCTACAGCGGCAGGAATAAGCGTTTAATTAGCTTGTTTGTCAACTTCTATAAGGGGCGTTCAAAAGCAAACGCCGCTGGCCTCGACGATCTTGAGATCTGAGCAAATTAAACATTTTGGACATAGAGTACAAGCATGGATCCTAGAGCTAATGAATAACTGTATTATAACAACGCAATTTCCTAAACTTTGGAGGAAAAAATGGTTCAAATGGCTCTGAGCACTATGGGACTTAACATCTATGGTCATCAGTCCCCTAGAACTTAGAGGTACTGAAACCTAACTAACCTAAGGACAGCACACAACACCCAGCCATCACGAGGCAGAGAAAATCCCTGACCCCGCCGGGAATCGAACCCGGGAACCCGGGCGTGGGAAGCGAGAACGCTACCACACGACCACGAGATGCGGGCAAACTTTGGAGGAAAGCTCGGGTTGTTGCGTTACTAAAACCAGGGAAAGACCCAGCTGAAGCTAAAAATTTTCTGCCTGTCTCACTGCTTTGTCATCTATTTAAAGTGCTGGAGCGAATGATCCTCAAACGCATAGCTGATTATGTGAACAGAGCCATCATTAACAAACAAGCTGGATTTCGACCAGGAAAATCATGCTGTGGCCAAATCCTTAATCTCACAGAGTGCATCGAAGACGGCTATCAGAGAGGAGAAGTAACTGGGGTCACATTCCTGGATCTCAGTGTCGCATATGACACAGTTAACCATAAGTTTCTTACCCAGAAAGTGTATAATGACACTAAGGACCACACTCTTTCTATGTTCGTGCAATGCATGCTACAGAACAGACGCTACTATGTAACCTTACAATCTAAAAACAGCCGATGGAGGACACAGAAAAATGGACTTACACAGGGTAGTGTCTTGGCTCCAATATTATTTAACATCTATACGAATGACCTCCCCATCAGCCACCAGACACAAGTGTTCATTTATGCCGATGATGCAGCAGTGGCCACACAGGATAAAACCTTTGAACAAGTGGAGGAGAATCTCACAGGAGCCTTAACAGAACTTGCTACCTATTACGATGGCAATAATCTCAAACCAAACCCTAGTAAATCTCAAGTATCCGCCTTCCATCTTAGGAACAAACAAGCCAAACGGAAACTCCGAGTCATGTGGCAAGGGGAAGAGCTGAAGCATACAAACAGCCCAAAATACCTGGGAGTAACATTGGACAGAGCGCTTACTTTTAAGCAGCTCTGTCACAACACGAAAAAAAAAAAAGGCCTGTGCCAGGAACAACACACTGCGGAAGATAACAGGTTCATCGTGGGGAGCTCAACCAAACGTTTTGCGCACCACGGGTCTGGTGCTGAGTATCTGAGCAGCGGAATACGCGGCGCCAGTTTAGAGGAACTCTGCTCACACTAAGCAAGTTGACGTCGCCGTAAACGAAACTAACCGTATTGCCACAGGATGCCTCAAACCAACTCCCAAAGACAAAATTTATCCCATCATAGTCATAGCACCACCCACTATCCGCAGACAAGTAGCCGCCGAGATCGAAAGATCAAAACAAAAGAATGATCCTCGACACCCGGTGGATATGCACCGAAAACAACGTGTCCGGCTGAAATCCCGCAGGAGTTTCATTGAAACTACTGAAGAGCTCACCACCAAGCCCGTCGCAAGGCAGCTATCTCTTTGGGAAGAAATAGTGCCACACTCCACAATGGAACTACTTGAGGAGGGATATGCAGGATTTCAACTACCTTTTACAACTTGGAGGTCATTAAACGGGCTGCGCACTGGAGTGACTGGGTGCAAATCAAACCTATTTAAATGCGTGATAGCGATAGGTATGAATGCGGAGCAATACAGGACTTGGACTACCTATTGATTTGCCCAGATATGTCTATAACATGCACTAAAGACGATATTTTGAAAGTTAATGACAAAGCAACCTACGTTGCTAATTACTGGGAAGGGAAGATATAATTGGTGCATCCGGATACGGAAGAAGAAGAAGAATAGCAAACGAGCCAGAGGCATAATTACAGAAACCAGTGCCTGTATGTTAGAAGTATTGACCATGGCTGTTTGTGTGTGTGTTAGTATGTGTGTCCTGCTAACTAAGCTGTATGTGTGTTTTCTACTGACAAAGCGTCCCACTGCTTTCTTCACCTCAACCTACCACAGTTTGCTTTCACAGATGCAGACAGTCACCTTCAGACTTTACACAATTGCCACCGCCACAGCCGGCCGCGGTGGCCGAGCGATTCTAGGCGCTGCAGTCTGGAACCGCGCTGCTGCTACGGCCGCAGGTTCGAATCCTGCCTATGGCATAGATGTGTCTGATGTCCTTAGGTTGGTTAGGTTTAAGCAGTTCTAAGTTATAGGGGACTGATGACCTCAGATGTTAAGTCCCATAGTGCTCAGAGCCATTTGAACCATTTTTGAAGCCACCGCCACAAATGAATGAGAATATGCAGCCCCATCCATCCTTTATGTAGGAAGCTCTCTTATTGACAGTTTAATTTTAATGGTAGGTAAAATACTGAGCTGTTTTTGAGAGATGTAAATATGTGTTGGCATAGAAGCTCTCTTGTAAGACTATTTCCAAGAATCTGGCGTTGGTTAAAATGGAGATGAAAAATATGAGTGGACAGTAAAATACTGGGCAGCGATTGGGAGATGTAAAAATGTGACTCAGCTTAGAAGCTCTCTGATTGGTTTATTACCAAGACAGGGGCGTGTCTTAGGGTTGAGGCAGAGTGGCATGATGACGCCATCCCGCCGCCACTGCTGCTACAGCCTTGTCCTCGTCTCCACCTGCCAGAGTCTTAGGAGTGGCCGGTGTGCATACTTAGTCCCAAACGATCGTTACATTTCTACTCATTCCACCCTCATGCCGTCTTCCATTCCCTTCTGTCCAGAGCTGCCAGTGTCCTCGCTCAGTTTAAATATACCTGATTGCAGTCTTTCTTCGTTGTTCTTCTTTTCATGAACTAACATATACTCAAAAGGCATGGATAAAAATCGTAGATCAAAATCGCTAAAATTCCTTTATTGATTACTAGTGCCAGTTCACTGATGACCCATCTTCAAGATGAGACCAACTGAATTGAATGAACTGACACTAGCAATCAATAAAGGACTTTTAGCGATCTTGGCTTAGGATTTTATTTTAACATAAGAGATCACCTGTCTACCAATCTGACAATGTCAAATAACAGCATAATATATACTCTTTGATTTAAAAACAGTCTTGGTTACAACTTATTCTTTCATTAACAGCCGGCCGGGGTGGCCGAGCGGTTCTAGGCGCTACAGTCTGGAACCGCGCGACCGCTACGTCGCAGGTTCGAATCCTGCCTCAGCATGGATGTGTGTGATGTCCTTAGGTTGGTTAGGTTTAAGTAGTTCTAAGTTATAGGGGACTGATGACCTCAGAAGTTAAGTCCCATGGTGCTCAGAGCCATTTGAACAATTTTCTTTTCATTAACAACGCGTTTCGCCTTCGTGAAACACCATAAGATTATCTTAAAATTTTCCTTTTACAACTACAAACCATGAAACGAGTGTGGTAGATTGAAGCATGCCTCGAATCAGTCCTGCACAGAGTGGTTCTATGGTTTTTAATATGTTGTAAAAGCAAAATTTTAAGATAATCTGAAGATGCCGCACGAAGGACAAAAGTGTTTTTAATAAAACAATAAATTGCAAACATGATTGTTTTTAATTCAAATGTTCTACATACCGTTTCTGTACGAGACAGCCTAATGGAGTGGAAGAAATGTATGTCTCTTTTTCTTCTACTGTAGCTGCAGTTGCTTTCCACTATTGATCTTCTACTTATACCCAAGTGTTGTATCCCTTATTACATGTTAGTCTTTTTATAACATCTGTGTCGCAATGCGCACATAATGTAAACTATGTGTCTGGCAGCCTTTATCTAGCCAGGAGAAATAACAGAATATTCACCCTGTGTACTCAGCAGGTAGTTGAACAGCGCATGGTGAAGGATAATGGAGCCCGCATCTCGTGGTCGTGCGGTAGCGTTCTCGCTTCCCACGCCCGGGTTCCCCGGTTCGATTCCCGGCGGGGTCAGGGATTTTCTCTGCCTCGTGATGGCTGGGTGTTGTGTGCTGTCCTTAGGTTAGTTAGGTTTAAGTAGTTCTAAGTTCTAGGGGACTGATGACCATAGATGTTAAGTCCCATAGTGCTCAGAGCCATTTGAACCATTTGAACCAAGGATAATGGCATTTTTATATTAGGATTGTTTCTATTTCCAACTTCGTTATAGAACGACTGGAAAAGAAACGAGTTTTCCGGAGGGGGTTTGATTACTAAACGATGAGGGACTGGATTAAATGTGTACGAAAGTTGTTAGATTAGTCACGAACATAGTTCACCCTTGATGGTGGAAGGCAATGCCATTTTTCCAGTTAGGGTTAACTGTAGCTTCAGCTTCGTTGTTGAACGATTGGACGAAAAAGAGTTTGCTGAAGAGTGAGTGGTAACTGTGCTGTACGGACTGGGCTAGGTGTGTGCGGAAGCTGCGGCATTAGTCACGACCATCCTTCACTCACCAGCGCAGAGCGCTCCTCATTTGGGCGAGGCAGCAGTCGACCACGAAGCGAGTAAATTGGCGAGAAGATTAGCGCGTCGAAGAAGTGACGGGGCCGGGGAAGGTTGAGTGGGCCCAGGGTGTGGCGAGGCGAGGCCTGGGGGAGGGAAGGGAAGGGTTGCGCCGCGGCGGCGTGTGGGAGCGCGCGGCTGGCCGCGGCTCGCGATCCATCACGCCCGCCTAACGACCCGGCCAGCGCGCCGCGCGGCGCAAATGAAATTTAACGCTAAACGCCCATCACTTCCAACCAAGTGGGCGGCGGCGAGCAAAAGAGGCAGTCGACCGGCAGAGGGGGGGAAGAAGAAAAACACAGAATGGCGCCGCCAGCCAGAGGGAACAACAAAAACCTCCCGGCGCTGCCATTTATAGTCCAGATGATGTGTTTCCAACAGCAGCGGCGGCGGCGGCAGCGGCAAGGAAGGGAAGGAGGGAAGGGAGAGCCGGAGGTTCCAGTGGGGAGAGGCAAGAAGAGGGTTCAATTTGTGCGCCGGCCGAGGGAAGTGGCGCTGGGGACTTTGAAGAATGGCTCCCCTCGCCCGAGGCCGAGGCCGAGGTGGAGGTGGAGGACCGGAGCTGAGAAAATACCGGCGGCCGGTGGCTGTACGCCTCCAGTCAGCGGCCCGTCCGCTAATTTCATGCACCCCGGCCGGCGGTCGCGACCAAGAACAACTGCGGGAGGCGCTCTCTGACCCCGAGCGCGACTCCTCCCTCTTTGTCGCTCTTCAGGCGTAACAGTGAGAGGACGTGGGGTTGGGGGTCCGTAAGAAATATTCTCTTTAGACTTACTCCACCGTGTTGTCCAAGTTTCAAAAGCGTTACCTTCCCGCACTGGCTTACAGAAGCGTCACAAAGAGTGGAAACTGTCTCGTAGAAAGAAATATTCCCACCTGCCTGTTTACTTTTTAGGAAGCTCTTCACTAGTGTGACACTGTATTTTATGGTGCTGAAAGACCTACGCCACTGCCGTACACTGAGGTGACAGAAGTCATGGGATAGCGATATGCACATATACAGATGGCGGTAGTATCGCGTACACAAGGTACAAAAGGGCAGTGCATTGGCGGAGCTATCATTTGTACTCAGATCACTCACGTGAAAAGATTTCCGTAATTATTACGGCCGCTCAACGCGGATTAAAGAACCTTGAACTCGAAATAGTAGTTGGAACTTGATGCGTGGGACATTCAGTTTCGGAAATCGTGAGGGAATTCAGTATTCCGAGATCCACAGTGCCTAGATGTGCCGAGAATACGAAATTTCAGACATCATCTCTCACCATGGACATCCAAGTGGCTGACGGCCTTCCCTCCAAGTGGATGGCGGCCTTCACTCAACAATCGCGAGCGGCGGCGCTTACGTATAATTGCCAATGCTAACAAACAAGCAATACCGCGTGAAATAATCGCAGAAATCAATGTGGGCCGTACGACGAACGTATCCGTTAGAACTCTACGGAATTTTCTGCTAATGTGCTATGGCAGCAGACGAACGACGCGCGTGGCTTTGCTAACAGCACATCGCCCGCAGCTGCTCTCCTAGGCTCGAGACCATATCGGTTGGACGCTAGACTATTGGAAAACCGAGGCCTGCTCAAATGAGTTCCGATTTGAATTGGTAACAGCTGATGGTAAGGTTCGAGTGTGGCGGAGACCCCGCGAAGCCATGGACCCAATTTGTCAACAAGCCCCTGTGCAAGCTGGTGGTGTCTCCATAATGGTGTAGGCTGCATTTACAAGGAATTGACAAGGTTCTGGCTATATTCGGCTACTTGTAGACCATTTGCAGCCATTCATGGACTTCATATTCCCAAATTGTTCAAATATGGTTCAAATGGCTCTGAGCACTATGGGACTTAACTTCTGAGGTCATCAGTCCCCTAGAACTTAGAACTACTTAAACCTAACTAACCTAAGGACATCACACACACCCATGCCCGAGGCAGGATTCGCACCTGCGACCGTAGCGGTCGCGTGGTTCCAGACTGTAGCGCCTAGAACCGCTCGGCTACCCCGGCCGGTGTTCCCAAATGGCGATGCAATTTTTATCGATGGCAATGCGCCGTTCACTGGTCCACAGTTGTTCGCGATTGGTTTGAAGAACATCCTGTATAGTTCCAGCGAATGGTTTGGCCACCCAGATCGCCCTTCATGCACTGACACTGTGAAAACAAGAAGACTATCAGTTGGAAGCCTTAGAATTGTCGTTTCGCTGTAGTGTTTGGGAAAGAGTCGTCGTTGAGTCACTATAAGGACTTGGATACAAATTATAAGCTCACCGTACGAAAAATTAGTCAGCCCAGTACGCACGCACAGATGAATCGTTAAGACTTTACTGATGGCGCAGCGATCATGACACGTGCTCAACTGTATCCGCACTGCCTTTGCGTGAGCATAAAGAAATAGCGACCAGTAAAAAATGGAAATATCTTGTGACTAGGGCCTCCCGTCGGGTAGACTGATTGCTCGATGCAAGTCTTTCGATTTGACGCCACGGCGGTGACCAGCACGTCGATGGGGATACGACGATGATGATTAGGACAACACAACACCCAGTCCCTGAGCGGTGAAAATCTCCGACCCAGCCGGGAATCGAACCCGGGCCCTTATGATTGACATTCTGTGGCGCTGATTACTCAGCTACCGGGGGCGGACAGCGACCAGTGAGACATTTATGTTTGAAGCGTTTACGTGAATATGGGTAAATATAAGAACGTGACGGAGTGGGAAGAACGGCTGTCGTATGTGATCGTACCCACGGCTATACGGTATGTGAAGTTGCTGGATTTGTTGTTATTTCGCGCTGAACTGTTCAACGTGTCTACATGGAAAAGTGTAACACAGTGGCCACGAAACATGAACTCAGAATTGTGGTCGGAAAAAGATCCTGGACAGAAGTACTGGAGACGCGTTTCACGGCTTGTGAATCAAAATCTCTACCAAACCCGACAGGAATCACCGCAGGCATTCAATAAAGATCGAATCTGTTAGCGAGAGAACACTGCGACGGGAATTGCATGCACTGAACATTCATTTGGAGTCGGTAACCTCACGAGAGTCCCTTGCTCATACAGGCACATAAAGCTGCATGTTTTCAGCTGGCTTAAAAGCATCGAACGTGGACAGTAGCTGACCGGCGGAACTTACGTAATCAGACTAACGACATTTTTTTTTCTATTTTCAATTGACGCACGTCATCGAGTGCACAGAAGGCCAAGTGAAGTATTTTATCCTAACCATCTGCAAGGTCAGGTTCAAGATGGAGGTGGTTCAGTGACGGGGGTGTTTTTTCTTATCAAGAATTGAGACCCCTCACTGAGATGGCCACTAATATGCACCAGCATGTTTTTTTAAACATTCTGAAATATCAGCTGCTGCCTTTCAGTCGGCATCTGCATGAGGATACTATTGATACCACTGTTTTTCAAAACGATCATAGTAGAGTACAACAGGCTGGAATAATATGTCATCCGATTTCGAAAACTCCCCCACCCTATTACATCTCTAACGACGAGCAAAATCACCTGACAGAAAATCTATGGGACATGTTGGAACATTAGATAAAACGCCGACATCAGCATCCCAGCAATTTGGTGGAACTGAGCGATCTGATCCTCAGCGAGTGGCTTAACCTGGATGCGACGTACCTGCGCAACCTAGTGGTCTCACTTCCTAACCGAATCCAGGTGTTTATCAGTTTCTCACCGTAATAAAGGACGCTTGAAAGGATTTCTCTGGGGTGATACAATTTGCTGTGATCAATATCAGCTTGCTCTAAATGCGAAAAAAAGTGAGCTAGTGCAGAGGTGTAGGAAAAATAATCCTTTGATGTTTAAACACAGCACTATCCGTGTGCTTGTCAGCACAGTCATATCGATTAAATCTGTATGTATACCATACAATGAATAAGTAACGTTATTTGCAGGGAAGGCGAATGGTCAACTTTGTTTTACTGGGAATAAACTGTAGCTCTAAAGGGGACAGCGTGGAGAACACTTGTACAACCCAATGTTCAGAGCTGCTACAGTGTTTGGGATCCGCACCAGGTCGGTTTACAGGAAGACATCGAAGCAGTTCGGAAGCATGCTGCTGGATGTGTTACCGGCAGGTGTGATTAACAAGCGAGTGTTACGGAAATCCATCGTGGACGTGAATAGGTTTTCCCAGGGGAAGACGTTCTTTTAGCGAAACACTGTTGAGGAAGTTTAGAGAACCGGCACTTGCAGCTTGTTGCAGAACGATCTTACTGCCACCGGCTTACGTCTCGCGTAAGGACCGCAAAGGAAAACACCCTCCTCCATGCACCGTATTGTGTCTTGCATGTGGAACCAGGAAGGGCAGTTAATAAGGACAGTTAGGAGTACGAAGAAAGGATGGCTACGACATAAAGCAACCAGGAACAAGCACTGCATGCGCTGTCTGTCCCGAGTGCGAGGTTCCCTTGGCCGCTCTTTGGCGTAACAGCGAGAGAGGAAGAACCGAGTGTTCGGGGCTGTAAAAAGTGTTCTCTTTAGACCTGCTCCACCGCGGTGTCCACAGTTCAAAAGCGCTCATTTCCCGCACTGGATAAGAAAAGCGCAACACGGTTGGAAGGCGAAAGGGTGTCTCAAACCTTTTGGGTCAAGTTGAAACAGGTGACTGAAAAACCCGATTATATTTGGATATGAAACCAACGTCGGAAATGCATATTTATTTTGTTATGGGCAGACACATCTCACATCGCGTAACAACGTAGCTCATAGTAATTATTCAAAGCGATGACCTCCAGTATCAATGCATGTACTGCAACGGCGCATGCAGTTCTGCTACACTCTCATAGAGATCCTGGGTGTCTGTTGCACACTGGAACAGGCAGTGGGTGATAAATAGCGTACGCCCCTGACCACCAAACAGACATTCTGTACTCAACTTAGTTCATAGCACGTGTATCATGTGACAACCGCTTGCATCTCACGGCGCATTAATCTCTGCCGCACGCACACCACTATCACTAGTGTCACCTGTCCATTGCATCAGACAGCTTGTTATTTGTTCATGATGAGGTATGTTACTGGGTACAGTGCAGGACACATTGTCAAAGATGGAACGTTACTCTCCACGAGATTTCGGAGACACGCACTTAATGTACGATGCTGCAGGATGTGGATCAAAAACTGATCCCTGTGGAACATCATCATCATCATCATCATCATCATCATCATCATCATCATCTGCTAATATACTAGTGCAGGGTTTACATAGAACTAATTTCCTCCAAACTCGTTTCTTCTGTGAATTACTGCATAGCCTTGTACTTTAGTTCTACTTTAGTTCTTACTTTATGTAGTAGGGAAAACAGATAGTCACGCAAATCAAACGCAGGAGTAAACGTCAGTAGGTGTCTTCTGAAGTATCATGTTTTGAGGCATCGAGGATGCGAATATTAATGATCGCCTTACAGAATCAGAAAACCGTCATCGCTACCACCGTGTATTCTGCAAGCGATTGTTTCTGAGGTAGCCGACGGTCTCGTGATATACCGCTGTGAATTGTGCTCGCCACAATATCCTTCGGTTTTAATTAACGAATGGCGTCGCCTCCTGAATAAAAACAACATGAATGTTAATAGCGGCACCCGAAACCGAGAATCATAGATTCCAATCAGCGGCGTATTTACGTTTTCGAACGACAAACGCTTCCCTGATGAGTCCGCTCGTCCACGAAGTAATGAATTCTGCGCGGGCGCGACTGTTTACCCAGAATTTGCAATATGCCTATAACTTGCGTCGCGTCGCACCGCATTTAGATTAGGTGCAGAAAATTCAGATGTGTTTTCAAAGGTTTTCTATATGCTGGATTGAGAGAGTTGTGTGCGAAACAGTACGATTTTTCTGTACAGTATTTTTGATCGCTTTTATGGTGAACAAACGAGAATTTCAGAGGAAAAAAATTGTCATTTGCATTTTAAAATGCGTTCTCTTTTTTTCCATTTTTCCTCGCTTTGTGCGCGAACAGTATGCAAATGTTTAGAAGAACCCCTGAGAATTGTGATGAGCTTTCTTAGACTGGAAGTGGCTACTTTTTCGGAGACGCCTTAAAGACACTATGCACTAGAGTAAATTTAATTAATCGCTGTTATAATCTTACGACACTACTTGACATACAGTATCTGAATGGATAGCAATAACTTATTCCCTTTATAAAAGTGAGGTACATCCTAGGCGATCTGTAGAAATAACTTTCGAATATAGTCCGCGATTAAGGGAGTAAAATTAAATACAAGCAGGGCACAATTTATAAAAGTGAGGTACATCCTAGGCGATCTGTAGAAATAACTTTCGAATATAGTCCGCGATTAAGGGAGTAAAATTAAATACAAGCAGGGCACAATTTAGAGGAATGTAAAGATGGATAAAAACTGCAGGATTAGCTGGAACAAGTATTGAATTGGTGGCTGCACGACTTACCTTTTCGTAACAGGCTTGCGACTACATTTTATACCTGACAATGAGGCAGCACTACCAGTGGTGTGGAGCAGTTGACGTCACGCTTCCATGAGCGACTCAGCTACTAGATTCTTACATATTCTGAGCTACAGCCAAAGCAATAAATAGTTCATCCATAGACACAAGTTATTTTAACAATTAAATCGAGAAGTTAATTGTTTCGAATTATTTTCTTTTCTTACTCAAGTGACAGCAAAGTAGACGCAGTGAAGGAATTATGTTATTTTGAATCAAAAAATTCATGCCAGACGAAGCAGCAAGGCCAAGTGTTTGAGATGTGGAGCTCTAGAAGAATGTCGGAAGTTTGGTTGACTGATTAGGAATGAGGAGAACAATGACAAGACGAAGTGATAAGACACGTGTTAAGGCATCTGGGAATAATTTCCATGGTACTGGAGGGAGCTGTAGAGCGGAATAACTGCAGAGGAAGACCGAGATTAAAATACATGCAACAAATTATTGTGATAATGTATAGTGCAAGTGCTATTTTGAGATCTAGAAGTTGGCGTAAGAGAGGAATTCGTAGCGGGCCGCGTATAACCTTTCAGGAAACCGATGACTCAAAAAGAAAAAAAAGAAATGTTATCTAATACAAGCTGCTACCCTGGTGAAGAAAATGTTATTGTCGGAAGCTCGCATTTTCTTGCAGTATTAAGATCACAAGGATACTGATAACATTTTGTACTACTAATCCTACATTTTCAGCTATGTTTCAAGTAAAACTTACGACAGTACTACTATTCGATAAAAACTGTGTAAATATGGTTATTTTTGTGTGATGACTGCAAAGAACTCACAGTCGGCTCTTCGTGAAGATGTTTTGTATAGCTTGGTTACTTAGTCTGGTGTTTACGTTTTAGAGAATGACTGTATAAGAGCATCTCATTTACTTCTTTCCCTTGAAGGAAATGTGTGTGATACATGACAGAACAGTGGTTATGTTTAGCGAATCTTGTTGTGACGTGCAGTCTACCATGGCAGTTGTCGTCTTCAGTAAATCTTTTCCCGGTATGTAACCGCCTATCCATGTTTATTTACTAACGGTTCCCATACTGTTGCAAGCGTGCGTCTCCAGGGAGCTTAACTAACTTCAGGACCTGTGCCGAGTTCTGATTCCTACGTAGTTCCGATTCTTACGTAGCGTAATTTCATCCTGCCCCTTGAATCAGTTTCGCCGGCCGCTGTGGCCGAGCGGTTCTAAGCGCTTCAATCCGGAACAGCGCTGCTGCTACGGTCGCAGGTTCAAATCCTGCCTCTGCCATGTATGTGTGTGACGTCCTAAGATTAGTTAGGTTTAAGTAGTTCTAAGTCTAGGGGAATGATGCCCTCAGATGTTAAGTCCCATAGTGCTTAGAACCATTTGGACCTTAAATAAGTTCCTCGAGAACGTGCCTCAACTCAGTTGTATGGTAAGACTGGCAAGTAGGCGCGGAGAGGGGAAGAGCTGACTAGAGGGGACAGATATACTTTATGATACTAGTTGTTGTTTTTATTCCTGTTGGCTTGTCCGCCTCCATAATTACGTGGTCAGCACAGCTGACTGCCATATGGAGGGCCCGCTTTCGATTTCCGGTACTGCCAGCGATTTTTCCGTGGTGGTAAGACTGGAAAGAGGTGCTGTAAACCGTCTGATGAAAATTGAGGAGTAGTAGCGGTTCCACGTCTGCTAACCCAACAGCCGGGAGGACGGCGTGCTGACCCGACACCCCTCTATACCGCATTCGATTATCCCACTGGATGAGGGTGACACGGCGGTCGGTCGAGTCAGAATGATGGTGCTCTCCGTTTCTTTCCTATTGGCTTACATCGGCGAATTAGGGGCAAACATACAAAGAGGCACAATAGTTATCTCCCGCAGTTCGTTTTAAAATTGTGAAGCAGACTACGAACATGAGTCACGAAGACAGATAAACGCTGTGAACGTCTTGTCTGCCAGCAGTTGCCTGCCAACGATCCGAGAGTGCTGGCGAGGAGGCCTCCCAGATGTCATTACGCTTTACGTTTTCACGGTCCTCGTGGTCGTGCGGTAGCGTTCTCGCTTCCCGCGCCAGGGTTCCCGGGTTCGATTCCCGGCGGCGTCAGGGATTTTCTCTGCCTCGTGATGACTGGGTGTTGTGTGATGTCCTTACGTTAGCTAGGTTTAAGTAGTTCTAAGTTCTCGGGGGCTGATGACCATAGATGTTAAGTCCCATAGTGCTCAGGGCCATCAGAGCCAGTTTTCACGGTCGCCGTCGGGTAGCGCGGAACCAAAAGACTGCGTCATTTGACCTCAGTCGTTGACACCAACTAATAGCAACACAAGGAGCTGTAAGAATTTATTCTATTATATAATATCTGAACGCGGAACTTGGCTAATAGTAACTATATCACCCCTGCAAAAGCAGCATAAATGGTGATTTATAAAACAATACGGTCACATATCCAGAAAATTCGTATTGCAGAATTACGTTTTCATTCCTTTGGCTTTTATTACAGTTCCAGAGTTCTTCGTGGTCATCCAGAGTTGTAAATTCTGGCTCGCCAAATACGTGGTAATACACTAGATCCTCTTAGTTTTTGCAATTTCGCATAGGTTCGGTTCGAAATGGTGTGACGATAAGCCAAACTGACGATAATTAAGAAACAATGGAAGACGATTACGTTTTAACTTCCCATCAACGACTCTGTCATTAGAGGCAGAGTACATTCCCCGATTGGGGAAGAAAATCATCCTCGTCCTTTCCTTCCTTTTTTTTGTTTTTAGTGTTTGTCCCGCGTGGTGGCAGAGTTCGCTCAATGGATTCGCTGTCTCCAATTTGTCCGATAGTGGGCCGTGTCTGGATGGAGATTTGCAGCCTTCAGGTCGTTCTGCAGAGTCTCAGCTCATCGCTGTCTTGGTCTCTTACTCATGACTTCCACTGTGTAGGCTGCCTTTGCAATGTTATCGTCCTCTATGAGCAGTACATGTCCAGACCATCGCAGACGGCTTCCTCGCATTTCCTTCTGGATCGATGCGACCCCGAAACGTTTTCTGATAGCGTCGTGGGGTCGTTCATTCGTGAGGCAGTCGAGTGATGCCACCTGTCTATCCAAGCCTCTTAGCCTCCATGATACCCAGTCGTTGTTCTGCCGCAACGCCACCTCACTCGACTTCACAACGTGTATAAATATTGAAGTGGATAAAGTCGCAAGTTTCATGACGCTGTTCGCGCAAGATCCTCTTATGCATAGAGAATACGCTTGAAATTTGTAGTGAAATACAGGAAGGGAGTGTCCGTGATCGTTACTAATATACAGTTATCCAAATTCAGTCTCCAAATTCTTTTCCTTTGTTTCCACGTGACCAATTTCGGGCCAGCTGCCGATCTTCAAAAAATGGCTCTGAGCACTATGGGACTCAACTGCTGAGGTCGTTAGTCCCCTAGAACTTAGAACTAGTTAAACCTAACCAACCTAAAGACATCACAAACATCCATGCCCGAGGCAGGATTCGAACCTGCGACCGTAGCCGTCTTGCGGTTCCAGACTGCAGCGCCTTTAACCGCACGGCCACTTAGGCCGGCTGCCGATCTTCGGACCATTTCTTACAGAAAGCTGTCGAGTACGGAACTGGAAGTTATGACAGTGAACTTGCAGTTTCCGTGTTCGATGGGTTGCCGGTCATGTGGAAACAAAGGAAAGCGATTTGCAAACTGTCTTTGGATTCTTTTAGACCTACAGAGGATAACGCTTGACATACGGACTGCCAGATGACCTTCAACTTTAAAAAGCGTAACTTTGCGGTTAAACCTATCACGAAACTAATCGCAGGTAAGGCAGATGTCAAACGTAAGCAGTGGGGAGGAATGTTCAAGGACAGTGGTTCACTCGCAAAAGGAGGTAGCTTAAAAAAAACCTCGTTCAACTGATATTTGTGTATTGCTCGTCGGCATGCGACGCGTACCAGAAAGGAGTGATAGAGGAAACAGAGGAGATAAAAAGAAGAACGTTGAGTTTCCTCACAGGCTTGTGAAATGAGCGCGAAAGCGTCATTGATGTGCTCACCCAACTCCAGTGACATTTTGCATCACGGAGTGGTTGACAGTTAAAACTACGTCAGAGTACGTTTCTAGAAGAGACAACCAATGCATTGTTTCCTCCTACATACATAGGTTGAGTCAGGAGGAAAGGTCAGTGATTCTGAACAAAAAGCTTCTTATGGACGTATGGCCTATTCCGAATGGTTACGAGATAGAACACATTTAATAGCACTTTTGTACGTTTGTCTTGAATAACTAGAAAACCGCACCCTCCAGCGAAACGTGTTGCAGTACAAAATTAAACTATATTAAATTTCCTACAAAAAACGTCCGTTTCATTTTTGCTCTAGAACCAATGGTTTGTGTGAACAGAGCGCGAGAATGCTGAAATGCTCGACGCGCATGCGCTGTAGGTTACGTAGTTTTTGTAGGCCAATTTGAGGTAGTTTCCCTACTTGATAGACCAAAAGTGTCTCGTATCAAACTGTTAGTCTCAACTTGCTACCTCAATATGCTATCTCGAATTGGCCTACAGAAACTAGGTAAGCTACAGCGCATGTGCGTCGCGCGAGTTTTTCACCATTCTCGCGCTCTCTTCGCACAAACCATTAGTTCTAGAGAGGAACCCTTTTTTTTTTATAGGAAATTTAATATAGTTTAATTTTGCCCCGGAGATGTTGCTTTAAATATGGTGGACTGTCATGGTGATACAAACTATCATCCTATCCGAATTGATCCATTGTGCGCCGCGCGGGATTAGCCGAGCGGTCTAAGGCGCTGCAAGCATGGACTGTGCAGCTGGTCCCGGCGGAGGCTCGAGTCCTCCCTCGGGCATGGGTGTGTGTGTGTTTGTCCTTAGGATAATTTAGGTTAATTAGTGTGTAAGCTTAGTGACTGATGACCTTAGCAGTTAAGTCCCTTACGATTTCACACACATGTTGATCCACTGTACACAATAAATAATGTTGGAAACTGTGTTTAGCGTTGTCTTAAATGCAGTAAGGGAGTCACACCCTAATGGCGAAAAACACACCCTTGTCATAACACCGTCTAATCCCTTCTTCACTGTTGGCACGATACATGATGGCAGATGACGTTGTCCAGGCATTCGCCAAACACAGCCTCTTTCATTGGACTGCCATAGGGCATAGGGTGATTGATCATACGGGTGATTTCAGTTATTCACTACCCGCATTCGGGAGACGACTGTTCAAACCAGCGTCAGGTCATACTGATTTAGGTTTTCTGTGATTTCCCTAAATCGCTTCAGGCTAATGCCGGGATGGTTCCGTTGCAAGGGCACTGACGACTCCTCCCCAATCTTTCCCCAATCCAATCGGACCGATGACCGCGCTGTTTGGTCCGCCCCACATGAGGACTGTCTGGTCTTGATTTACCTATGGTTGTTCCTTCGCGTTTCCATTTCACAGTCATACCACGAACAGTCGACGCCGGCCGGAGTGGCCGTGCGGTTCTAGGCGCTACAGTCTGGAGCCGAGCGACCGCTACGGTCGCAGGTTCGAATCCTGCCTCGGGCATGGATGTGTGTGATGTCCTTAGGTTAGTTAGGTTTAATTAGTTCTAAGCTCTAGGCGACTGATGACCTCAGAAGTTAAGTCGCATAGTGCTCAGAGCCATTTGAACAGTCGACTTGGGAACCTTCAGAATGGCTGAAGTGTCACTGATGCAGCTTAGATGACGTCCAATGAACAGTCTACGATCGTGGTCACTGAAGCGCTCATAACCGATCCATTTTGCTTTTACTGCTGCTCTCTACTGAGAACACAATACACTCCTCCTTTTAAACCGCTGAGTCGGCCTCTCGTGGTATCTAGTGGCCAGTTCCCCATTACATAGAAGTGTCCAGCTGCTTGTGATCAGAGAGTATGTAGGTGCTGCTGCTCCTGCGGTCCCATACACAGGTCGATCGCCACAACACCTCGGGGACACGCCATCTAGGAGGTGGAGGGTTGTCGCTCGCGCATCCCCCGGCGGCCGTATTTCTCAGCGGCAAACGGCGCGTCACAGCGAGCATTTGTCTCGCCCCCCGCTTCCGTCAGCCCCGGTTTAACTCGCCCCGGCTCTCGCACGTTGGCCCGCTGCGTCCGCAAGCATATATTTATAACGCGATAGTGTGTGGCAGCTGCTGATCTCGCTGGCTCTCCTTAAATCCTCGGATAACTTATTGTGTTCATAAAACACTGCTTGTGTGAAGCATAAAATATACGCTGTACTTATATTCCGAAACAAACGGACAATAAATATGGTGCAAAATCTCTTTATAACCTACGAAATAAATAATACACCTTCGGGAACAATTCTTGCGAATAGTGTATTTTAAAAATTACTTTTTCCATATATTCATCTGCCATTGAGCGAAAGAAGTAAACAGCTAAATAAATTCACACATATCCACATACTCATCTCTACATCTCCTTCTGTCCGCCCCGATAGCTGAGTGGGCCAAGGAGCCCGGGTTCGATTCCCGGCTGGGTCGGAGATTTTTTCCGCTCAGGGACTGAGTGTTGTGTTGTGTTGTCCTAATCATCATCATCTCATCCTCATCGTCATGCAAGTCGCCAAAGTGGCGTCAACTCAAAAGACTTGCACCCTACGAACGCTCTACCCGACAGGAAGCCCTAGCCACACGACATTTCATTTCATCTCCTTCCGTACTCCACTAAGCTAAATAAATTCACACATATCCACATACTCATCTCTACATCTCCTTCTGTACTCCGCTAACCGCCTAGGTGTGTGTGGTAGAGACTACTTTTCGTACCATCTTTCCCCGCTGTATTGGCGAATGACGCGCGGGAAAAATGATTGTCGGTAAATCTACGCATAAGCTCAAATATTATTTTCTAGTTGTGGTCATTTCGCAAGTCGTGTGTGGGAGGAATTTCAACAGTAACCCTCTTTTTTAACACCAACCACTCGAGTTTTTGCAGCATCTCCGTAACGGTCTCGCGCCGACTATACGATCCCGTGACGAAACACGCCGCTCTTTGTTGTATCTTGTCTCTCTGTTCTCTTAAACCAAATTGGTGACGGTCCCAGAGTGATTAACAGACTCTGGCATTGGTCGACCGCGTTTTGTAAGCCACTTATTTCGAGGGTAAGTTATATTTGCTTAAAATTCTCGTAATGAATCTCAGCAATGCATGCGCTTTTTCTATGATTTATTTTGTGTGGTCATTCTGTTTTAGGCCACTGGACAAAGTCAGAATATTTAGCACTGAAGGATGTGCAGATGAGGTCTTGCAAGATCCAGGACGATGAGCTGGAATCGGTCTGCAAATTTAAATACCTGGGGTCGTACATACAGAGGGCCGGAGGACTGGAAAGCGAGATACAACACCGAATAAATTGCGGTTGGAACAACTGGAGGAAAAAGAGTGGAGTGTTGTGTGACAAGAAGGTGAGTATTGGATTGAAAGGGAAAGTGTACAAGTCGGTGGTAAGGCCTGCTATGACATACGGGGCAGAGACATGGCCAATCACAGTAGCCCGGGAAAGGAAGATGGAAGTGGCGGAAATGAGGATGCTGAGGTGGATGTGTGTGGTAACAAGGAAGGACAGAATTAGAAATGAATTTGTTAGAGGATCTGTGAAAGTGGGACCCATGGGGTAAAAGATACAAGAGAGCAGACTAAGGTGGTACGGACACTTACAGAGAAAAGGGGAAGAGTACATTGGAAACAGAGTCGAGGATATAAAGACTGAAGGAGCGAGAAGGAGAGGAAGACCGAAGATGAGGTGGAAGTATAAGATATCTGGGGACCTAAGGGAGAAAGGATGGAAGAAGGAAGAGGCAATGGATAGAGTACTATGGAGGAGAAGGATCCAGAAGAGCAACGCCGATACTTCGCCTTAGCTTCCCTTCACTTCCTACTTACTTCACTCCTAAGTGACTTGTATTTCTGTATTCCTGAATTTCCCTGAACACTACTGTACTTCTTTCATGGATCAACTGAAGTATTTCTTCTGTTACTCACGGCTTCTTCGCAGTTATCTTCTTTATGTATATGTTTTTCTTTCCAAGTTCTGTGATTGCCCTTCATAGAGATGTCGATTCCTCTTCAACTCAACTGTCTACCGAGATATTCCTTATAACAGTGTCTGTAGCCTCAGAGAACTTCAAGCGTTTCTGTTCATTCCTTAGAACTTTCATATCCCACTTCAGTAGGCAATGATTCTTCCTGACAAGAGAGTATAGTACCAACAAAAGTCACTAGATCGCGAGCCAATCAGAAGATCGAACAGAATCCGAGATATGAATTGTGACGTAAACTGTTCGAACCCTACCTGAAACCGTGAAAACTGAGCTGAAACAGTAGAAGACGAAGTCACATAAAACACAGTTAGATAGTAATTGCAAAATGGCATATGGCGCAACCAATAATCTTTTCATTCAGGCGAAGACGTATTCATTCCTCGCATTCCGCTGACACCCAGTGATTCAAATACGCACATCAATTTGAAGCGATTACCGTTTCCTATGCGGCTTATATTCGCTGATTTTCAATAAGGCACAGGGCCAATCACTTGGTGTGGCAGATATTTAACATCCCGCGCAACGTTGGGCAGTGCAAGCTAGTATTACATACAGGGTTTTAATATTTAGGTTATAATAGAGTATTCTTGGATGATCATTTTGGAACCAAGTACCAAGTGTTGAAAATTAATATTTCAACTACTAGGTAGTTTGGATCAATATTACTGTTGAGTCGTGTATGTAAATGTCATCGACGCTGAAGGCGATACTGTGAAAAAACAGTAGATAGTCGCGTATGATTTAATCATGTCGGATTTTCCACTGCTTACAAATAACGATTGGGTGTTCGAGTATTACTTTAAATAGGGACTTGCAGATCCGTATTTAGTTTCTGATGTTCGTTAGAGAAGAGGTGCCACAGCTCTTGAAGATTTTGCTGCTTGCTGTACGGGGGAGGAAGTACGCTGATAACAACTGAAATCATCGCACCAAGAAAGCGGCATGTAGCAAACGTCAGATTGGCATGAAGAGTGCTTGATGTTCGGCAAGCAACTGCATAAAGAAGGTATAGGCTACATCATCAGAATTCTGTCGATAAAGAATGAGCAACGGTTTCTCATCCAGAAATCACATTATAATGCTGTTTCTTTGCGAGAAGACTATGCTAAGCCCAGTGTAAGAAACAAACATCTACCAGTAAGAGTCGGAATTCGACAGCGGGAGGACTGTCGCTTATGGAGATAGCGGATTGTGTTTTTTTTTAATTTTTTTGTTTTTTTTATTTGGCCTTTGAGTGTGAACTCAATTTAGCCATCGGCAACACATAGTGACAATGTACACATAATTGAATAGACAAATACAGAAATGCATATTTACAAGAGTAAAAAGCTTAACTGTTACAGGTTTGTACATAATGTTTTAAAAATTGAATTGAATTGAATTGGAAAATAATTAGAAGTGCCTTGGCTTAAAATTCACACCAATTCTGAAATATCTTCATCAGCAAGACATATTTATAATTTACGTACACCATTAAAACCTACAGATTGTGACCAGTACTCTTGACGAAGTTAACTATCACTTTATATAGACGAACGTCTTTAGTACACAAAAGAGAAGAAGCTGATTGAGGAAGATGGTAGCCCATACTCAGCAATGTCTTCAGAAAGACCAACCGTTCACGGTCAAATTTGGGGCACATAAATAAGATGTGGTTGACATCAACTTCCGACTCAGGATCACACTCACATGCTGGTGAACTGTAAACGTTGATCCGATGTAGATGTTGTCGAAAAGAGGCCTGATCGTTCATCCTTCAGATTAGACAGAAGCTAGGGTGTTTCCCGCTCGCATCATGGTGAGTAGAGATGAGCAGGACTACCTGGTCGTATGTGTCAATTATGCAGGAAGGAAACAGCAATGGCATTGCTGAAGGAGCTACTCCTGCATTCACTCTGAATGATTTCGATATCTCTATCAAAAAAGAGCCGGCCGGTGTGGCCGTGCGATTCTAGGCGCTTCAGTGTGGAACCGCTTGACCGCTAATGTCGCAGGTTCGAATCCTGCCTCGGGCATGGATATGTGTGATGTCCTTAGGTTAGTTAGGTTTAAGTAGTTCTAAGTTCTAGGGGACTGATGACCACAGATGTTAAGTCCCATAGTGCTCAGAGCCATTTGAACCATTTTATCAAAAAAGTTAAAATTGAACTAAAACACATCTCTCTCCTTTTGACTTGAGAAGTTACCTCAGTGCTCATCAGAAACGTGCATTAAACACGCCAGTACTACTCTTTATTCCTCCAGTGGGCACAGTGTCAAGGAGACGTTAAACCCCAATCTTCCCTCATTCCAACCAAAGTGTGTACTCTCTCAAAAAAGTCAAAACTGAACTAAAATACGTCTCTGTCCTTTTGGCCTTTGAAGTCGTCTGAGTGCTTATCAGAAACGTGGATTAAACATGCCAATACCATTCTTTATCCTTCCAGTGAGCACAACGTCGAGGAGGCGCTAAATCCCAATCTTCCTTCATTCCAATCAAAATACGTTTTGCATGACACAAGTGAAAAATTAAATTTTCCGTGTACCGGGTTTTCACTCTCCGCAACTAGACGCAGGCTCACCTGATTCGTTGCTGCTCTTTGGCCGGCAGAGTGAAGAATTTTCGTACGCTGTGTATCGGGAAAACATCTACAGCGAGCGTTAGGCAGATGCGTGTCCGCTGCGCAGGACGAGGGCAGCCGCAGTAGTCGTATCTGCCTGCGGAGGGCCGTGGGAAGTCCCCAGCCGTTACAGCGCTGCGGTCTGCACCGCTAATGCGAGCCTAACGCCCGACGATAAACTTTATTCGCACTTGGTGCGTGTGGGCGCGCGCCGGAAAACGACGTAATTGTTAAATGAGGGGTGTATCGTGAGCTGCGCAGTCGTAAGAGCCGCGCTGGATATTACGACCTCCTCCAACCGAGCGTTTCCTCTTCTGACGGCGCACAGGTGGCGCGGGGAAGACGCGACACGAACGTGTAGAACAGTATTTACTGCACTCCCGCGTCCTTCTGCGTTTGAGACTGCCTGAAATATACTTAAAAATCAAAACGTACACAGATTCAGCCATCCATCATGCTTGAAACCTTTTGTCAGTTTATAACGTCAAAAAGCCTCTGTACCTCTTTTTCTTGTGCCTCTGTCCTGCATAGGCGTAGCGTCGGCATGGTTATTAACCGGTTTGGCATGGTTAACTTTAAAGGGTGACGTGGCGCCCATCCTGTCGCCAATCCGTTACCGCCCCCCCCCCCCCCCTCCTCCTCACGCGACGGAATATATGTACCCCCAACTGCCTGTGTGTAATGTTAATCATGTGAAAGTGAGCGAAAGTTTTCTAAATGTGCTCCAATCGTGTAACTGAGATGGGACTTGGGTACCAGCACAGTATTCACATAGTGGGATGTGGAAAACTACCTAAAAGCCATATCGAGGCTGGCTGGCTGGCCGGCAGACAGACCCTCGTCGTTAATCAGCCGGACGGATCCGAAGCGGGGCTGACGCACCTCCCCGTCCCAGAAACGGCGTTCAACACGCACGGCTATCCAGGCTGGTTCTCTCAGTCTTTTATTACATTAGAAATGTACTGATAAGTAATGTGGTGAATAATTTTTGAAGGCCCTGCATTACCATGATGTTTTAATGCGTAATTCTTCAGTTTACCATGGGCGAAGCAGTTTATGTTGGTCTTAGAGTTAGCATAAGCATTATTAGGAAAGGCTGCGGAAGACTGACAGTACACTCATCAGAAACACTCGATCCTATGAGAGTATAGTCCTCTATGTCCCATTCCATTACTCAGCCGCTTTCTCTAGCAGGATCCTGACTCTAGAATGGTCTACCTCACTATATCAAAGGACTGAATAACATCTCCAGCTTTAAAAGGTAGCTGGTGACATAGCAACTAAACCAACAGTAGCGTCTGCCTTTGTTCCTGTACGTACCTTTCACCGCGTTCCAACTAAATGCCCTTCTTTCCTATCAGACATTCGTCATTTCCCAAAGACCTTAGCTGAAACAGTCTTCCTAAATTACTCTCTCTCAGAGCTCGCTAGATCATAAAATATCATATGTGTACACCTACAAATACCGGGTGATCAAAAAGTCAGTATAAATTTGAAAACGGAATAAATCACGGAATAACTTAGATAGAGAGGTACAAATTGACACACAAGGGGTTTTATTAGAACAAAAAAAAAAAAAAATTACGAAAGTTCAAAAAATGTCCGACAGATGGCGCTTCATCTGATCAGAATAGCAATAATTAGCATAACAAAGTAAGACAAAGCAAAGATGATATTCTTTACAGGAAATGCTCAATATGTCTACCATCATTCCTCAACAATAGCTGTAGTCGAGCAATAATGTTGTGAACAGCACTGTAAACCATGTCCGGAATTATGATGAAGCATTGGCGTCGGATGTCGTCTTTCAGCATCCCTAGAGATGTCGGTCGATCACGATACATTTGCGACTTCAGGTAACCAAGCCAATAATCGCACGGACTGAGGTCTGGGGACCTGGGAGGCCTAGCATGACGAAAGTGGCGGCTGAGCACACGATCATCACCAAACGACGCGCGCAAGAGATCTTTCACGCGTTTAGCAATATGGGGTGGAGTGCCATCCTGTATTTTGGTTCTAATAAAACCCCATGTCATTCCAAGCATGTGTGTCAATTTTTACCTCTCTATCTACATTATTCCGTGGTTTATAAGTTTTCAAATTTATTCTGACTTTTTGATCATCCGGTACATTTTGTACCTCCTACTACTCTTTTTCTTTTCCTAATGGCCGCCTCCGAACCATGCTATTTCAACTGCACTTTTCGTTTCAGCTGGGTTGGTTGGTAGGTATGGGGGAGGGGAACAAACAGCGTGGTCATCGGTCCCATCGGATAAGGAAAAGACGAGGAACGAAATCTGCCGTGCCCTTTCAAAGTAAACATCCCGGCATTTGCCTGAAACGATTTAGGGAAATTACAGAAAACCTAAATCAGGATGTCCGGAAGCGGGCTTGAACCGTCGTCCTCCCGAATGCGAGTCCAGTGTGCTAACCACTGCACCACCTCGCTCGGTTTGCAGTTGGGCAACTTAGACCAATGTCACGCGTTCATTTTTAGTGCTTCTCCTTCTTTGCTTCAGTCAATGTCTTGCCGGTTTTTTGTTTTGGCTATTCTTGGAAATCAACGTGCTCAAAGTGTTTAGTCTTGAGCGGTATGTACTTACGGATACCTTGCAGTGTCATCTGCACATCTTTCACGTCTCTTTCTACCTTGCTAAGCCACACCTCATTGTTTTCCTTGTTGAGAAAGCAACGGAAGGTCCCATAGCTTGTATGGGTACTCTGACCATAGAAAAGAATCCATATCCTTCGAAAATGGTTCAAATGGCTCTGAGCACTATGGGACTCAACTGCTGTGGTCATTAGTCCCCTAGAACTTAGAACTACTTAAACCTAACTAACCTAAGGACATCACAAACATCCATGCCCGAGGCAGGATTCGAACCTGCGACCGTAGCAGTCGCACGGTTCCGGACTGCGCGCCTAGAACCGCGAGACCATCGCGGCCGGCACATATCCTTCGAATGGCGTCTATGATCTTTTTCTGTGTGTATAGAGTTCATGGTTGTGTTGTCTACTGAATTTTTCTGATCAGATCTGGGATATTCGTCAAGATATGTCTCTCTCTTACTTCTCATTTCTCCATGAGACCATTTCTCTTCATAGCTAGGAATTCTGTGGCGTATTGGGTCTCCCGTCGTTTTACTGTGCGCTAATGTCCTGTCTTGGCATTAACTGATGTTGGTTTCTTCTTGCAGACACTTTTGGTTAGTTGATACGCCGTTTCCATTTTTCTCATTCCTACTGCGAAGATTTCTTTCCCATAGATATTTCGCTTTATCCACTCTCCTAAACAATTAAGCTTCTCCGTCCGTTTGATTTCTCCTTCTTCTACCTGTAGTATTCTGCGTGGCGACTTTCCGCTTCCTCGAAGGAGATCTCAAGGCGTGCTTTTGCACCTCGTGTCTCCATTTCGTTGGTAACCTGCTATTACTATGTTCGGCAGCAGCAACAGCAGTACTACCGATGATATTACCACTGTTATTTCTTCGTCGGTGCTGTTACTCGCATTGTCACCGGATGTCTTCAATCTTCGGTTCGAATCATTTTTAAATAATTCTGTTTTTTACTATTTCTCAAATAAAATTATTATCATTTCTTAAGAAATTAATCACTATATGTCTAAAACCCTGGTCCGTTGTAAGTGATGGCCTAAGGCTCTAATACGATAAGTTAATAAGTAAAGTCAAGCGCCGGATGTGATTGCTAGTACACACATAGCACATTGCTGTAGCAGTCCAGCAGAACAATGGCCAACTAGACAACAACACGCTAGTAGCTATACCCTGCCGTATGAGCTGCCGTCCAGTATGGCACCTGCTCCTCTGCATGAAGTAGCTCTAGACAACACTTGTCTGTAGGATATTCGTCCTAGTCCTAAGCACTGCAGGCCGCATTCAATGCAGATGTAAGGAGTGACTGATTACCTCTGCCTCTAGATATTCCCCATTCCAGAGAAACGTGTCAGCTTTTTCTGTCTGTTGCGGCACAATTCACTTCATGAAAAATAACACACCGCGGCCAATATTATCTTAATGACACAGTAGAAAAAGAACCTGGGGAAGGAAGGAGAGACAGCGACTAGAATAATCACAGCGTTGCAGGCCGCTTCTATTTGTTTACCGGGGCGCCATCCATCTTCATTAGCCGCCCCCCGGAGGGGCAGATCGGGTGCAGGCTCGATTAAGTGGTTACATTTTAGGTCGACATTAGCACACGGGGCGATGCGTATCGCAGGCCGCCATATCGCGGCGCCGCGCCGCACGCAATTAATTCGTCATCCGTTCCCCTCTCTCGCACCAGACCACACGCTGGTGGCAGCCCGGGAAACAGTATGCGACGAGTGCCGCCATCTTGCTCCAGCCTTACCCAACTTCGCCACAACAGACGCAACAACCGCGACGAAGTGAAGTGCGTGACTGCAGGAATAACGGTGCATTTTGGAATTGTCTCTACCTCTAGTATGCCCACACCACCTTTGCCCTGTACCGTTTTTATTCTCGCTGTGATGAGGAGAAAAAAATGGTTCAAATGGCTCTGAGCACTATGGGACTTAACATCTGTGGTCATCAGTCCCCTAGAACATAGAACTACTTAAACCTAACTAACCTAAGGACATCACACACATCCATGCCCGAGGCAGGATTCGAACCTGCGACGGGAGCGGTCACGCGGTTCCAGACTGAAGCGCCTAGACCGCACGGCCACACCGGCCGGCTGTGATGAGGAGAATAATACGGAATGTGAAGCATTCAGTTGTCACGGGTACAATTATCCCGCCTGTTTCCTTCCGAAGCACGAGAATATAGGGCACAAACTTCGCCTGGTGGAGATATATCTTTGAATCCAGTGCTACACTGAGGTTGACATAATTGAAAACAACTTGGAAGGTTATAGAAAATATCACAGTTTCGCCTGAGTGGAGACAAAACCCGTAATCAACAGAAAATTTTTAAATTTGTTTACTTCCTGGTACAGCCACTTGATATTTCACGGAAACAACCGCTTTCAGCCAAGAACAAATGTGTAACACGGTATATTTTTGATACATTGTAAATAATAAGATTTTTAATACACTATAAATAATAAGTATAGCAGTGTACTTCAATGCTATTTAGTCATCTAGCATAAACGTAAGAACATTTTCATCTACATCTGCACCTACATCTGCAGACTACTCTAAAATTCACAATTAAGTGCCTGGCAGAGTGTTGTTCATCGAATCACCTTCAAGCTGTTTGTCTACCGTTCCAATCTTGAATAAACGAACACTTAAATATTTCTGTGGGAGCTCTGATTTATCTCATTTTATTATGATGGTCATCCCTCCCTACGAAGGTGGGCGCAAAAAAAAAAAAAAAAAAAAAAAAGAATCATCCTCGAGGAGAAAGTTGGTGATTGAAGTTTCATGAGAAGATCCTGCCGTAACGAAAAACGCCTTTGTTTGAATGATTACCACCCCCAGTCGCGTATCATATCCGAGCCACCCTCTGCTCTGTTTCGCGATGGTACAAAACGAGCTGACCTTCTTTGAACATTTTCGATGTCCTCCATCGATCCTATCTCATGCGGATCCCACACAGCACAGCAGTACTCCAGAAGAGGACGTACAGATGTAGTGCAGGCAGTCGCTTTAGTAGACGTGTTGCATTTTCTCAGTGTTCTGCCAATAAATCGTAGTATTCGGTTTGCTTTACCACAAAATTATCTATGTGATAACTCCAACCTAAGTTATTCGTAATTGTAGTCCATAAGTTGTTGAATTTACAGCCTTCAGACTTGTGTGATTTAACGTGTAACTGAAATTTAGCGGGTTCCTTTTGGTACTCATGTGGATGGCTTAACACTTTTCATCGTTTAGAGTCTATTGCGATTTTTCGCACCATACAGATATCTTGTCTAAATCGTTTTGCAATTATGCTTTGATCAGCTGATGCCTTTATAAGACTATAACTGACAGCATCATTTGCAAACAATCTACGGATGCTGCTCAGATTGTCTCCTAAATCTTTTATGTAGATCAGGAACAGCAGAAGGTCTTTAACACTTCCTTGGGGAACGCGAGATATCATTTCTTTTGCTCGATGACTTTCCGTCAGTTACTATGAACTGTGACCTTTCTGACAAGAGATCACGAATCCATTCGCACAACTGAGACGATAGTCCATTGGCACGTAAGAAGACGAACTTGTGAGGTACGGTGTCGAAAGACTTCTGTAAATGTAAAAATATAGAAAGGTACAGTGCAATAGCCTTCTGGAAATGTAAAAATATAGAATAAGTTTGAAATCTCTTGTCAATTGAACTCATTACTTCGTGAGAACAAAGAACAAGTGGTGTTTCAGAAGAACGAAATTTTCTGAATCATTGTTGGCTGTTTGTCAATAAATCGTTTCTTTTGAAAAGTAGTATACGTTACGAAATTCTCGTGCAATTTGACGTTAGCAATATGAGTCTATAATTCAATGGATTTCTTATATTTCCTTTATATTTTACTTATGTAAACAACCGATTAGTAAAATGATACATACTATTGGCCACAACGTGATTCATTAGTATGTGAACAATGTATTCCTAAGAGTGTTTGGAGTAGTGGCCGCTAGAATACATCAACGCTTAATTTGGCTCCATAAATGGAACAAGTAATTACGTTTATGCTGCTTGATAAAGTAGTTGTTTGTGTGAAACAGTGAAGTGTAATTTTGCTTTCTATTACGGTATGATATCTTAGCAATACGTGTAGTACATTAACAATTTTTCGTCTTCGAAAGCTTGTAAAAACTGGGATGATATCGATTGTATTTGTTATAATATAAGCCTATTGCTGGCTCATGTCGGCTGAAACCGATTTCTTATTTGAAATATCTTGTAACTCAATCAGTACATAAACATTTTAAGGGTGTACCATGGTGTTACATCAGAGAAGTGGTTGAAATGCTGTATTGAGCAATACGAAATTGCATATCTTTCAGAATGACGTTGACCTTCTACACGTTTTTTTCCCCCCAAAATTTGCTGTGTGATAATCTGACAGCTGGAAATATCAAAATCCATGCTACAGAAACACTTGCAGGTAAAACGTTATATACTGCAACAGTTCCATTGTTTTTACCTTCATATGCTCCCCAGTCAGATATAATTAGCGAACGTATTCTACAAAATTCTAAGTATGGCTTAGCAGTGATAGGATAACCTTTTATAATGAGGCTACATGTAGTATAAATCCTCATATAAGCTCCGAAAACCACCTTAGAGTGCATTGTGGAGGGTACCTAGTACTGTTGCTAGTCACTCCCCGACCTTATGTGCTCGTTCCATTTCATGTCCCTTTGCAGTGTTACATCTAGATATTACATCGATTTGACTGCCTCAATCAGCACCCCACTAATACTGTAACTGTACAATATAGGATTGATTTTCTTACTCATTTTCATTAATTTTCATTTTTCCACCCTAAGATTAAGCTGTCATTCATCACATCAAAGATCAGTGCCTGTAGTAAGTAGATAGGACACAGTTAAAGAGACCCGCATTCAACGATTAAGTACAAGCGCGACAGGCCGAAGATGTAGGTATGGTGCTAACAGCTGACGATTTTCATCACTACAGGGAAAATGCAAGTCTAGCGCCAATATGTTCTCGGGCTCCAAGATTTTCCGGCATAATGTTCTCCATCGATTGTCATGTGGTATCTGTCGGCAGGGTCCTAATATAACTGCGCCACTTGTCGTGATGTCACTGGTGTCTTGTGTGTTATTAGATAACCTTGTACCCCATGAGACGCTTGTATCACAACAGAGGTATTGCCTAAAATATTTCATTCTCTACTGTGTAGAGAGTGCTCTGCTACGGCCAACTTTTCAGACTGATGCAAGCGTTAACACGCCTCGTATTCCTTCCAATGATACATTACACTGGACACATTGTGTCCGGGGTAAAAATTTCCGCATTCGCGTGCTATTTTACAAGACTTTCTGAGACTCACGTTATGTTTCGCATTTCTTATTGGTTATAGAGTTTATAATGAAAATCTGAAGATTAAGTACAACTTTAGATGATGGTTTATAAGTCACCGACTGGACTAACGCAGCCAATGTACTGTGCTCCAGTTTTCATCCTGTGGATCCTTTCAAAGGCAGCATGAGTGGTCTTCAGTTCATTAAACCCATTTTCATAGAATGCTGTACTTACATCGTTGACTTCACTCTTTTTGATAATATGCTGTTACTTATCGATTGAGCACATGAAGACTGTGAATGAGTTCGCGATCATGTTATGGAACTTTATTTATACAATTTACAATCACCGGTTTTGGCATATTACCAACTCCAGATCATAAAAATATTCTGATATAATTATCAGTGTCAGTTTATACACGTAGGTACACTTACTGTGCACCTAGGTATATAGATACTGATGTTGATACTTATATCAGAATATTTTTTATGCTCTGAAGATGGCTATGGCCGAAACTGGTAATTATGAATTGTATAACTTATGTAATTAAGACAGACTTTTACAGATAAAATGCTACTACTTGTCCACTATTTAGTCAGAACCATCTTTTAAATTTGCAGTCATACAAAAAATTCATTATGTACTTTCATTATTCTGGTGTAAAACTGTTCGTTCAAGGTAGCTTGGAACAGAGATTTTCAATTTAACTAAGAAAACATTAGGGAAAATCCAAAGAATTTTTGTCACAATACTTGGTAGTATGACACCATATTTTTTCTCGGATTCCTATTTGTTAGGAAGGTATTCAACGTCATATTGACAGCAACATCAAACGCGGAACGAAATTAGGTAGTAAAGCAATCCACTGTTCGTCTGGTCAGCAACACAGAATCAGAAAAAAAACGTGGACAACTCCAGGAAAGAAAAGGCACAAGATTAGGCTTCAACGTACCGTCGATGACGGAGAGAAGAGGAACTCTAACGAGACAAAGAAGAGGAAGGAAGTCATCTCCATATTTTACCCTGAGATTCACTTGAATCGGTTTAGGGAAAAAAATCTAAACCAATAACCAGACGAATTCTTGAACCGCCTACCTCCCAGATGCGAATTGTCTGCCTCAATTTTTTCTCTTACTTCGTTTGGTGAAAATGAAGAGCTTGAAAAAGTGCCATAAATGGATTATTCTTACCGAGGTAGCCAACGAATTAAGTGAAGACTAACAAAATGAAAAGACACAAAAAACTTGAGTATTGCCGGCCGGTGGTGGCCGAGCGGTTCTGGCGCTACAGTCTGGAACCGCGCGACCGCTGCGGTCGCAGGTTCGAATCCTGCCTCGGGCATGGATGTGTGTGTGTTGTCCTTGGGTTAGTTAGGTTTAAGTAGTTCTAAGTTCTAGGGGACTTATGACCTCAGCAGTTGAGTCCAATAGTGCTCAGAGCCATTTGAACCATTTGAACTTGAGTATTCCCATCAGTTTCTTTAGATCTGAATATCAACCAGTTTCGATTAGAGTATATAAACAATAACAAATAATCGTAACATTCTCTCTCATCCATGGAATTACTTTGTAGCTATACCACACGAACAGAGGGACTTCATCTGTGGAGAAAGGAAGCATGACATGAAAGAAAACAGAAAACCCAAAGAGGAAAATGCAAATCTTTCAGATTTGTTGACTGCCACAACCTTTACTTCTTGGCGTTGCGATAACCAGAAATCATCAACAGCAGCGGAAAGAGGGTACAGATGTGAATTGAAGCAAATTTTTTACGGAAGATCTGAATAGCAGCAGCCGACATTAAAGGCCTGAGCTACGCCGTATGACGTCTAGCTTCGACTTTTGTCGGCTTCAGTCGGAAGAGCTCGGTGAGTTTCGGGTGCTTCCGTCTGTCTCCGGAAAGGAAAGGTTCCGCGCGCTCACGCCACGCCAACCACCGACGATGTTTATTGCCGGTGCGTGCGCGCTCGGCACAAACACAATTAATTTAATTATCTGCACGGAGATGCTGGGCTGCGATAACGCGCTGTTCACCTCTTAACTCGCCCCGCGTGAGCTACTTGCTGGCAGCAAACAACCGCCCCACTTGCATGTCGACTGCTGGCGGCCGATGGCCACATTTGGCTCCAGCTACGTCACTAGATTTGTCAGACTTAACGGCCAAGTCATATGTCATACTAATCGTCTCTGTGCACTAAAACTGCTTGTGGGTGGAGGTCTTTTACCATGACACGAGTTACAGAAATCTCGGAGTTTACAGCAAAATAAGTATCAACGTCTATATCTACATACCTAGATACACAGTAAGTGAACCGTGCTGTATACATGTTGACACTGAAACTTATATCAGAATATTTTTATGATCTGAAGATGGCTAGGAGTTAAACCTGTAATTATGAATTGTACATCTTTTGTGACCAAGACGGAGCTTAACAAATATAGTGTCACAACATCCTACTTTTGTTTAGAAGTAAGGACTCCACAAACTTAACCTTCGAGGCTCTTTAAATATATAGCGTTCTTAGCGGCCGGTACATTTTAGAAACTGATTTCCTGTATGATTAT
Source organism: Schistocerca nitens (assembly GCF_023898315.1). Lineage (NCBI taxonomy): Eukaryota > Metazoa > Arthropoda > Insecta > Orthoptera > Acrididae > Schistocerca > Schistocerca nitens. The sequence continues at coordinate 526,170,414 of NC_064619.1, read as the reverse complement.
AGAGATGGCTCAGTTGTGATGCCTAAAAATATACCAGATCTATAGCGAAAAGATGTACACGTAGTGTGAATCAAATTTGTGTCTGTAATAATTCTTCATAAGGACACAGACAAGCTGCAACGCAGAGAGGCTGTAGTGAGATTACTGTACTGCCACACATGTCTTTAAGTACAAGCTTTAGGTGTGAGGTGCATGAATGTAAAGACAGTATGCGCCGTAGGAAGAATAACTGGGAAATTATGGACCATTAAAATGATTTATGATAATTACGGAGGGAACTCGGAAACTAAGTTTTGTTTGGCTTCCAACAATCTCTCCTAGTATTATAAGCCGCTGATAATTGATTTTATTTCCTTTTAAATTCTTTTTAGAGAAGCTTAAGGGTAAGAAATGTTCGCACGCAACTGGAGTCCACATTATGTTCTTTGCAGTGGATTTACATAGATATTTAAGTAATCAGAATTTCCAATGTTTACTTTCTCCCACATACACGAGACAGAAAGAAATCGTTTGATCAGCTGATGATTTTTCTTATTATGTCGGGGGCAATGTGACAGACTATAATTTTTCGCATAATGTATCGACGCCAGTCGTACACTCCACTGTGAGCGAAAGATTCATCCTGGAAACAGCCCTTAACATTTAGCTAAACCGTTCTGTGCCGCATCTGCTTTCAAATTCGAGCAGCACTAGATTAATGAGGGAAACAAGACAAACTGTTTTGCTGGTAAGCTAATACCTGCAATATTGGTGGGCGGGTACAAATTGAAAAGTTACTTCCGAACTGAAAATTTTGCAAAAGTGGATCGTGGAATGGTAATGTGACATGAAAATGTGTTTCCCTATGCCCAGTGTGTGTGTTTTTCTTTTCTTTTTTTTTAGTTATCGGTCGGAACGTTCTTCCTTCCTTCCTTTCCACTTCCTTAGAGTGCCGTGCCGTGTTCTTTCGGTGCGCCCAGCTGCACCTTGCAGTTAATAGCCAACTCTAAACTGTAATAAGCGCGACTCGCGCAAAAAGGCTAAAATCGTTCAGTGATACAATCTCTGCCAGTCAAAGAGGAAAATATTCGTGTAATGCGGACTTAAACGAATTCCGAGAATTCGATTTGTGGAGCTATTACCTCTTCAGATATTGCAGCAGGAGAAGAGGCTAAAAAAGCCGTAAACCGCCCGTGTCCGCGGAGCCGTAGGCAGAAGTAGGGGAGGGAAGGGTGGGGGGTAGTGGAGGGGGAGGCAGGGAGTCGAATCAATTTTGGCGCTCTTTTATGTCCCGGCTGGTTCAGTGGTTGCTGGGGCGTAGCCTATTTCCTCTGGACGGATTTCGTGTTTGATACTCGTCGGTTCGCCAGACGATAGGCGCACCCACAATCCATCGCGCTCGAGGCCTCTGCGGCGCTTTCAGTCTTCAGCATCTCCTGGGGACGCTGCTTCGCTGGGAGCGGAGCGTGAGGTGTGCCAATTTATGGCGGTAGAAAAACGGCTGCCCTCCCAAGGTGGAGTAAGTGATAAAGACAATCTATGATAGAACTTTCAGATAAGAAACGACGAAAAAATAGTCTGCATACCGTAGGACACCGTCGTGTTTCAATTTCCTTCTCTGATGATGTTCCATTTAGATCCATAAAATTCATACACTGATGAGGCAAGTTGTAGCAATCACTAATGTATTATTTATTATTCATGACAAGATGAAAGGTAACCTAACACAGCCCAATATTTTGCACGCTAGTTTGCGACGCAGGACGTTGAGCCAGACAAATGGTAATCGGGCACCGGATTAAATAAATGTTGGTTACTACATGTGCCAGCCTGGCAATTTACTACAGTCATCTCGTCTCAGAAATCTATCACATAGGTAGTTAAAACACGGAAATATTCAGAACAAAAAATGTGTGTGGTATGAATCTGTTCACTCTTCGCACTTCCCCTAATAAGGAAGTCAATGAAAAGAAAAAAAAATTATTGTGTTTATCTTACAGGATTCAGCGTCCCCTCCAAAACAAGTACGATAGTAAGGCAGCATTTCCTACTAACAATAATTCGAAAAATAATCTTATTCAATGCGTTCCACCTTAAAAAGCTGAGGTGTCTATAAAATTAGCTGTGACACATGTGCAGCCAATTGCACAGGATAGACATGACGAGCAATTGAAGAACATCTCTTAGGAAAAACAGGTACAAATATATACAACTCGTCCCTTGCTGATTATTATTAAATTCAGGCCATAAGCCTAAAGAAGTTTATGACGTCAGTATCCTGCACACAGAAAACTAGGGCTTCAGACTTGATATCCTTGAAGAATTAAAAAGTTTCAAACCTCTTTCTCTTAATGACGGTTTCACTCTGAATAAACAGTTGAGGCTATGTAATAAAAGTTTCTTTAGTGATGTAAAGCCGTTACTTAGAAATGCTTGAGACTGTCTCCTCATTTTCCTCAGGGTAGACTCTAAAATATCGTCTTGCTCTCACCTTTTCATTTCTTACATTGTAATTCGTTTTCATACAAATTGTATAGAATATCTGCTGTTGTATTGCCCTGTATAAATTTTTATTTTACACAATACTGGCTGTTGACTTGCAAGATGAACACTTACGTGCTGTTTAAAATATTTTTATTGATGTAAGCGCTACTTTCTTCGACTGTTAATAAATGACGCGACTTGTTTCGTTTCCACGCTGTGGCAACTTCGCCATGTGAGCCGCTTAGTCTGATGCCACCTCCAGTGCCTGTTTCCTCGTACAGCCCTTAGCGGCGTACAGTGTGCTACGTCATGTAGCTGTAATTTTTACTTACACGGACCGCTGTTACGTCAGTTCCATTACTTGTAATGTTTATACGGTTTTAAATATGGTTGTTAGAAGTTATTTTATACTACAAGAACATTTTGCTCGTAAACCAGTTTTCACCTCTCACTACATGTGAGTATAAGCCCTTCATAAAGTATAATAACCATCTACTCTTGTTTTTTTCCTCTACATCAATGGTTTTGTCATCTTTTATAGGTAATTATTATTGTTTTTTTCTGGTGAAGATATCCACAGTCGGTATCGAAACCAGGTCAAGTTAAATCTTATAGCAACCGGTTGGCTGCATTATATAAATCGTATCTATTCAGAGCGTTAACGTTGATTAAAGTTTTAGCATGAGTGAGTACATTCCGTAGCACAATTTGTATTGATTTACGACGTAATTTATATTACCATATGGTAACAACGTACTATTGGTAGTTTCATTATCTGGCAATGACGATTTTATATTTCACCTACCAAGGTACTGTGAACACTTTTATGAACCTCACGATGGTCAGACGACTGAAATTGCTTTTGTAAATAAAGTATTTTACCAGCAGCTCAGGACAGTATGAGGACATTTTTCAAGTATAGAAGAGCTGTGGAGCACCACCTTCTGAAAATATCCTGGAAATTCAGAACAAAATTTGAGCCACCAACAGAGAGACAGACATTGTAGATGACTTTTCCTCCCATCTTAGGGTAAATGACGAAGTGTCAGCAGGGAGAGGATCCTGCCATATATCAGCATTATATCATACCTAAAAGCTTAGGCTCGTAATACAGTGATAACAGAGCACGTCCTTATACCTGCTATCTCCAACAAACCCATTTTTCCCAGTACAAGGACTGTGATTGGTGCAATGAAGATGTGAGGGAAAGTTTATTTTTTATAAATTTTATCTCCCGACGTCGAAGTGAATCATTGGTTTCAGATAAGAAACGACAAGAACAAAGACGAAAATATTGCAGGCTACAACAGAACATGAGAATAGACTGTCAGAAATGATGACCGTATAAATGTGCTCAGTGTAATAGTAGAACAAAAAGAGATGAAAACAAATGATAGTGGAGCAAATGTCTACAGCTAATGGATTCGGGATAAAGTAATTAGTTGAAGAGAAAGAGGATAGTATAACAGCTCCAAGACAATAAGTACAGAAGAAAATAAATAAGAAAAACGTGTTTTATAATACTTTCTAGCAGGAATTACAGTGTCATCAATAATTTTCACGACTACTGCAGATTGAAAGTGACTGTTCAACTGTGCGTGAAATTTTATGCGACTTAACTGCTAAGGTCATCAGTCCCGAAGCTTACACACTACTTAACCTAAATTATCCTAAGGACAAACACACACACCCATGCCCGAGGGAGGACTCGAACCTCCGCCGGGACCAGCCGCACAGTCCGTGACTGCAGCGCCCTAGAGCGCTCGGATAATCCCACGCGGCAGATTGAAAGTGAAAGAAAAATGTTGATATGCAGATGAAAGAAAGAAGGCAGATACAACTGCTGTCTGTGATATAAGCCTGAAGTCTCTTCAGAAAGTAGGCGACTGATGTAGAGATAAAATGATTCAGTTTCCAAAATTACTGCTGTGGTGTATCGTGAAAGTGCTTCGGATGGAAGTTAATATTATTTAAATCCACAAGGTATATTTGCAGCAATTATTTTTTTATATTTACTAACTTAATTAACGAAAACTGCACTTGTTAAATTTGCTTTTAGCATCAGCTATCAATCACAGTTCTTAAAACATTTATAAATTAGCTATCACTTCACACATATTGGCACTGTATAAGTATCCGTGAATCGGCGTCGCCAAACTATGAACAGCTTCACACTGATGAGCCAAAACATTATGACCACCTGCTTAATAGCGTGTTTGACCGTCTTTGGAACGAAATACATCACTGATTCTGAGTATCAGGGATCCGACAGTTTGTTGGTAGGTTTTTGGAGTTATGAGGCGTTGGATGTCTACACAATGGTGTTGTAATTCGCCTGTTTTGCGTACGCGGTCATGGCGCCCGATAGCAACTCAGATGGGTTCCTTAGGATTTACACCAGACGTATTTGGTCACCGAGACATTAACGTGAGTTCGGTATAATGCTCCGCAACCCCACTGAAGCACGGTTCCGGCTCCGAGAAACGGGCTATTTTACTGCTGAAAGATGACATCAGCGTCGGGGAAGACATGAAGCATTGGAGGATACGCCTCAGTGCCAACCAAACAGTAGTGTATGGAATGCCGGTGCGACGTGCGACTGCACGAGCGCTGACTTCTCCGAGCATAGACGAACCTGCTACAGTCTCCATGTGTTCCTGAACTGTCTCAGCAGCATTATGCCTTGTGCTCGGTCGGCCACTACGGGGTCTGACTTTTTGATCACCCGGTACTTTAGCTACTGCGTCACGTGCCCGCAGCGCCAACAGGCGGCATCCAGCCTGGCATAATTACCTACACTGACTGAGGTCATACTTCTTAGAAATGGAAATATTCCTGCAAATCTAACAGATTTCATAGTTCATATAAAAACAAAATATACTGTTATTAGCAGAAAAAGCTTGAAATCAATATTATAACAGCATCGAAAATTTAAGCAAAATCATACATTAGTCCTGAGCTCCTATACACTGACATCCTTAGCGTAAGTGGAAGACGACGATAAAGATCTCGCTATGTCCTGAAAACACTAGACGCCTTTTCAAACTGGTGTTAGAATACTCGTACGCCGGGTCTTTGTTAGTAGGAGAAGATGATGCGGAAATGTATCCACTTCACTACTTTATGAACATAAGATAAAAATTTGGATATTAAGTAGGCACAATTGTACTATGGTATTCTCCATCTGACTAAAAGTGACATCATGACCGGGGGATCACTCGTCATCTGGTGTTGTGGTATGTGTTCCACATTCCGGCGTTAGAAATAATATAAAATAACTCTTACTATTGTTTAGTTTCCAGCATTCATGTAGGACTATCGAGCGAGGTGGCGCAGTAGTTTGCACACTGGTCTCGCATTCGGGACGACGACGGCTTATACCGGCGTCCGGCCATCCTGATTTAGGTTTTCCGAGACTTCCCTAAATCACTTAAGGTAAATACCGGGATGGTTCCTGTGAAAGGGCACGGCCGACATACTCCATTCGTCTCTAATTCGATGGGAGCGATGACCTAGCTATGAGGTCCCCTGTCCCGAATCAACCAACCAACTTAATATAGGGCACCGGCCGGTGTGGCCGATAGGTTCTAGGCGCTTCAGTCTGGAACCGCGCGACCTCTACGGTCGCAGGTTCGAATCCTGCCTCGGGCATGGATGTGTGTGGTGTCCTTAGGTTAGTTATGTTTAAGTAGTTCTACGTTCTAGGGGACTGATGACCTTAGATGTTAAGTACCATAGTGCTCAGAGCCATTTGAACCTAATGTAGGACAGAAATTACCGAACATCCTCGATCTGTCACAAATATAGCTCGTCAGATAGAACTCTCCAAGCACTTTAAACGGAAGTTGTACTTGTTTTAGTAGAAACAACTTGCCAGCATACAATGATTGTGATAAATTAACTGTATATGTATTTCATAACTAACCGGCACTGTTAGTGTCGCAGGAGGCTATCATTAGTCTTGCAGTCTTCTTGTAGAAAACTTATTTGCCAAGATCGCATGGAAGGTTACAAAGATTACTAATTTAGACCAGTTAAATGGCCGTCTTCAGATCAAATAATAGAAAGCAATGTTTTCATTGGTTTTTAAAGCAAGTCGCTTTTTTACATTAGTGTTCATAATTCCAAATCCAAAAACTGTAGTTACAAGTTATGTACCACTGCGTTGTATTGTATAAAAGATGCATCATAATGTTGAGTCTGCATATTGCTGCCAGCTACATTGTTGTATAGCGTATGTATATTGTAACTACAAGTTCTGAGTTTGGAATTGTAAAGATGATTGTTAAAGGCGTCTCGTTTTAATAATCGATGTGATCTGAAGACTGCAGTTTAATTTTCGAACTACTGATCGTCGTATCCTTCTTTGCGAACTAGGCAAGTAACATTTTTTCCAAAATAAGACAGCTACAAAAGAATATATTGTACTTGGTAACGACTGACATGCTGACCTCATCAGTATTTGAATCATTACCAGGCATACTTTTTAAAATCTTTTATTAATATCATTTTTCCAGCTTAATTTGCGTGGTGGGAGCACTTACGGAGACCACGTAAAGACAGATATTCAACTTTCGAAGGTAGTCAGTCATATACAGTGCGAGCACTGTATAATCTATCTTTCCTCTGTTTTCTTTCGAAATGGTTTTCAGACTAGTGAAGCCATTTAATAGAAAGATTTATGTTCATGAATTTTAAAAAAATTCCCTATTTCTGATTATTTGTGCAATGAACTCCAAAACAGCAAGAACAATAAATAAATTTTCTCACACAGGAGCCGGGCCGAGTGGCCTAGCGGTTCTAGGCGCTACAGTCTGGAACCACGCGACCGCTACGGTCGCAGGTTCGAATCCTGCCTCGGGCATGGATGCGTGTGATGTCCTTAGATTAGTTAAGTTTAAGTAGCTCTAAGTTCTAGGGGACTGATGACCATAGTATTTAAGTCCCATTGTGCTCAGAGCCATTTGTACCATTTTTCTCACACGGGAAACTCTTCATCCCCGTCGCAGCCCTTTCCTATTTAGGGCTAAGTTGGCCCAGTTCATAGTCAGTCAAAAACTGAAAACAAATCAAGCGTGAAAACAGGAAGAAGGTGTAGTGAACTGAGAAAAAAGAAGCAACATAGAAACAGTGAACGGTCCGAGCTCAAGGTATGCAACATCGAGCGAATTGCAAGAACTACGGAGTCTTGATTATGTGGTGACGGTGTTGGAATGCAAGGTGGGAGATTCGTTTTCAGACATCCGTCGTGCTGCCCCCTCCTTTTTTTTCACATAATTATGAACTGTCCGTCCGGTCATTGACGTGTCTGTTCTTCTGTAGCCTTGATTTTAGAATGTGAGTCATTTGATAAGAATTAGTAAATGTGATGACTATAGAGAGCAGGCGAGATGCTGCACAGATCTCTCAAAGGAATGGAAACAACAAATAAACGTGTGTGAACTATGTTACAACAAAGGAATTCAAAAGTCCTAACTCCCAAAATGGAACGCAAGATTCGTAAAAAATGGTACTTGTGTAGAACAAATACGAGGTGCGTTCGTCTGGTGGTCCCTTCCTTAGCCTCTCTGTTGCAAACCGACGTTACACCAAGACACAGACACAAATTTGAAATCAGCGGACAGACACATCAACAATCGGACGAACAGTTCATAATTTTGTGAGAGGAAAAGAAAAGCGCACGAGGAAGGTTCGAACACAGATCTCCCCCTTCGCAGTCCAATACCATGAACACATAACTACGACACCGTGGTTCTTGCAGTGTTGCACATCTTAAGCTTAGACCAATCACTTTTTCTATTTTGCTTCTTTTTTCACAGTTCACTACACCTGCTTCCTGTTTTCATGTTTGATCTGTGTTCAGTTTTTGACGGGCTATCCAATGAGCCATCTTACCACTAAATCCGAGGGGGCTACGATGGGGAGTTTCTCTTGTCAGTCAGCTCTCAGTATAAGGTCCGCGGCTCGTGGTCTTGCGGTAGCGTTTTCGCTTCCCGCGCACGGTGTCTCGGGTACGCTTCCCGGCGGGGTCAGGGATTTTCTCTGCCTCGAGATGGTTGGGTGTTGTGTGTCTTTCATCATCATTTACTCGCAAGTCGCCGACGAGGCGTCAGCCAAAAAGGACTTGCAATTTCGGCGGCCGAACACACCGCATGGAGTCTCCCGACCAACAATGCCATACGATCATTTCATTTCATGAGAGTAAAGAATGTTTCGTCTACTAAAAACGTCCTTTCCATAAAATAAATGATTCACATTGAGCGAAATGTTGATATTTATTCATTTTGTATGTTAGTAATCTTTGCTTTTGATAATTTAAGTTCAAGATGGAAAAGAAGAGTCTTTTGGCACAAGAAGGACAATTATTGAAATGCGCAATTGCGACAAAAATCACTGCACGGCGTATGAACAAACTTAGGATCAATAAGTTCTCTGGGTTACTGTAAAACGCCATGAAAACTAAAAGGAAAAACGATTAATGATTTTAACTTTCAATCCAAAATTGAATGATGAAATAAATAAAACCAAAGGCATTGCATGCAAATGTGGAAATGACGTGTATTAGGAGGACGAGAATAGATTGAAAACTGACGTAATAGGCATCAGCTTACTTACGAATATCTATGAAGGGGAGGACACGACGTTAGGATCACAGATTTAGTTCAACTTTTGTACCCCATGAGCAGGCCATTAAAACAACGCAATGTTCAAGTAGTACGGTGCACTACTCTGGCAATTCCGAGAAAATCGCAAGAAAAGTTTTACGCGTCTATTATGTAACTGACGTATCTGTGTATCCATGCCGGATGTTACAGTTGACGGTGATTCGAACTACGGATGACGAACGTGTATGAGGCGGCGGTTCGACTCCCGCTCAAACCTTCGCTTTTGTAGTACAAGTGTAAGTTCTGAGATAGTCAAAAAATTTGCGGGTTGGTTATTCCTTCTTGCTACATTAGCAACGTCTCACCACTACGCGGGTTAACTGCCAAACGGGGCCTGAATCTGTTTCCGTTGCTCGAAGCGTCGACGTGGTAAGTGGTTCCGGGTATCTTACCAGTCTGCATGCATAAGGAGTCTCGCTAATCACCTCAGGCATACATTTTCAGGAAAACTCTATGCGTTTCTTCATTTACTTGTCGATAGTTATATGTTTGTTCTATTAACTAAATTTAATTAAAAATACTAAGTAATCAAATAACATGAAATTCACTAAGACTTCATGTAAATACACTGGCTTTTTTAATTATCTAACCTCTCAAATGTCATATAAATTACATAATATGACCAGTGATGAAAAAATGTAGATCAAAAATTAAGATTGAGTGGAAGTCAAACCGTCGCTTCATGCACCTGATTTTACGACGCTCGAACGCTAACGATTCTTTTTCTTTTTTATTTTTTTATTTTCTTCGTTATTGTTTGTTACGTTTGTTACTGGTGGACGTCACACCACATCCTACCGTTTGACAACAATCAACTCTATCGTCCGGCACCAATGCACAGATACATCAGTTACATAATAGACGCGTAAAACTTCTCTTCAAATTTTCTCGGAATTGCGAAAGAAGTGCACCTTGTATTGTATTGTATTGTATGGAACTGGGGACCTAGAAACGACGGAGAGGCTTCGTCCCCACCAAAGCCCTCAGAGGTTCACAGCCCAACAACAGGCTACAGCAGCCCACTCGCCCACCGGCCGCTGGTGGCCGAGCGATTCTAGGCGCTTCGGTCTGGAACCGTGCGACCGCTACGGTTACAGGTTCGAATCCTGACTCGGGCATGGATGTGTGTGATGTCCTTAGGTTGGTTAAGTTTAAGTAGTTCTAAGTTCTAGGGGACTGATGACCTGAGATGTTAAGTCCCATAGTGCCATTTGAACCATTTTTCCACTCACCCCACTGCCGCCCCATACCGAACCCAGGATTATTGTGCGGTTCGGCCCCCAGTGGACCCCCCCTCCCTCCCCCCCCCTATTCAGGTTATATGGAAGGTGAAACGAGGGGTTATTCAGTGATCTGAAATTATATATCATGTAAGACTTAATTGAACTGCGAATAACAAATATATTTTTAGTAATTTTTGAGAAGATTTCTCCTAGAGACAAGCGGTTTTTCTTAGTACTTTAAAACGAAAATAAAAGAAACCTCCTTTTTTTGTAGTCAACTGCAGCTGCGTGGAGTTCGTATCGGCTGCTGCGTTCACCGCCACCGCCAACCATCATGGTGAGAGGTCTGAAGATAGAAATCGACCGAAACCGGTAATCATATAAATAAAGGTTTCTTGCCGTTGTACCGTTATGTTCATTTTAAAATATGTTTTTGTTGGGTTACTTGTACAAATAGATTACTCTGTAGCTTATCTTATGCATAAGTCTCAGAGTTGGAAATGATTAGTGAGAAGGAGAGGTAGAAAAAGTCGCTAAAATATACGTTTCCAGAATTTTCTTTTTCTTCGGATAGTCAAGAATGCCACCAGACGCTCCGGAATAGCGGTAGTGTTGAAAACGCTGTAGCACCTCGGTGTGGGCAGTCGCCGCAGGGTTTGTGCGGGCAAATCGAATTTGCTACGGCGCTGAATGTCGGGTAACAAGCCAGGCGTGGCCTGGGAAGCCAATATTATCTGCCTGCTGCAGAAACTCTGTTGTCGCCCCCAGGGAGCTGTTTATTTCCTAGTTGCCTCAACGCGTTTCTGCGGACACAGAAGGTATTTAGCGGTTGCACACCAAGCAGATGGGCAAAACGAGGTGAAGGACTAAACGACACTAACGGCTAACTGATGTATCTCCACACAGTGTGCGCGACAGCGATCTTCGTTTATAAGGAAAATACCTTCTTTTTAACGATCCACAGAATTGTGCCACAGAGGCACCTGCTCACGCAACAGTAGACAACCTTACAAACCAAGTATAATGAATCTCTGACCAATTCACGTAGCGGTGCTCAATGCCAGTATCGCAAATGGCAATTTCAGTCATGCATGAGGAAGACGTTGATACTGAAATGCTCTTTCGCTTATGAAGCACAGCTAGCAGAACTATCTTTGTGACAGGATAATTGACGCTTTGACAGTGCTGTGCTATTGCATTGCCTGGCATGAAATAACAGTAATTTTGTTAATTATAAGTTCTCTGAAAGTAAAGTGTTGCAATATATTGTCCACGTACCCATTAAATTTTATAGTTAGGTGGAAAAAGTTAGCTACAGTAATTGCATTATACAGTTACGCACAACACACCTTTTTTCACATCATGCAGGGTCTCTTTGTGTAACTTACGGGGATTTTCATATCTCCAACGTCCATTCTTCTGAGAGTTCACGTCCCCTACAAACGCAGCCACGCTGAAAGTTGTAAGACAGTGGAGGTGAAGTCGGTGAAATGACTTCTAAACAATGAATCTCTAAGTGCAGCTGATTAACATAGAGGTTTACGCCCTTCTGACTTACGATTATTTGAGCACATGGGACTAACGTTGTGTATACAAACGCAGCTGACTGATAATGAATATACAAATGCCACGAACGGTGACAAATAGATAAGCATAATGAACTGATAATGAATATACTCGGATGTGTCACTATAATTCTTAAACGAAAAGGAATGAATGTACTGTTATTTAAACAAAATTGTATACACGGCTAATGTTTGGCTCTGAGCACTATGGGACTTAACATCTATGGTCATCAGTCCCCTGGAACTTAGAACTACTTAAACCTAACTAACCTAAGGACATCACACACATCCATGCCCGAGGCAGGATTCGAACCTGCGACCGTAGCAGTCGCGCGGTTCCGGACTGAGCGCCTAGAACCGCTAGACCACCGCGGCCGGCCGGCTAATGTTTCGGACTGCATAAGACCACTATATGACCTATATGACCCTTATCGCAGTCAGCTTCTTACCAGAACGTAAAGCTGAGACCCGTAATCGAGCAATGTACTAAGTGGGTGTTAACCACGTCGTTATTAAGATCTTGTGTCATTTGATCTAAGTATTTACTTACTACTTCTCCAGCTGAAATCATGAACTGATCTCCAGATAGAACATCCGTTTTAACAAAAAAAGAATCGAATCTGTGGACACAGACGGCATGTGGTGCACGTGTGCGACGCAAATTATGTACAGGTTAATAAAACACAAGTGGAGAATAGCGAGAGTGCATTATTGGCACGAAGAAAAATTTGTACTCTACTTACTTCAGACTAAAGCATACAGGTTCATCACATCTCGCACATTGTTCCTCCCAGGACAAAAGATTGGGACCAATGGAAATCCCTGACCGAAACTCGCTATGTCAAGTTTTCACTCTGACTGTGTATTTAAAAAATCTAATTAACAATAGAAATTAACGATGTACAATGTACAGGTTAATACTATAAGGCAACTATTCCGACTGTCGCGTTCTACACACACCTGCCATGACGACCTTGGATTCCCACAACTAAAATATAAATATCCCGAAGCTGACTCAGACAACCATAAAATCCAAGACCATATCAAAGAGCATCCTCGTAAAAAGCTTCTCGTCTCACGGGTTCTGGTCTCATTAATCACTACCTGATAAGACAGAGGCAACCACATGGCACGCAAAATCTCTAATGTAGCAAGAATTTACTCTCCAGGATGTTACGAGTACCCCACAGGTGTTGACGTAACAATTTCTCAAATAGCTGCAAAATAAGCGATGGAAAAGCGACCACAACAAAGACTTGTCAACTCATACAAAGGAACATATAGAAAAATCTCCAGCCAGTGTCTTGCCACTGTACTTGACGAAACATTATATGTATGGAAATACGTCATACAGGAACACTGCAAGGCAAAGAATTCATGTAATTAATGAACAAGGTAGTGCAGGTCAGAGTGGCCTTCAGCCCTCTAACTGATACGCAGCTCTACTTAGACAAGTGAGACGTTTACAGAAAGACGTTTACAGAAATCCTTCTCAGTGTTCAAAATGGCTTTGAGCACTATGGGACTTAACAGCTGAGTCATCAGTCCCCTAGAACTTAGAACTACTTAAACCTAACTAACCTAAGGATATCACACACATCCATGCCCGAGGCAGGATTCGAACCTGCGTCCGTAGCGGTCGCGCGGTTCCAGACTGAAGCGACTAGAACCGCTCGGTCACTCCGGCCGGCCCTTCTCATTGTGATGAGGTCTGCGACTTCCCAGTGTTCGTTGACAACATAGCGTCTATTACTTTCTTGAAAGAACAGCGTCTTTTGAAGTCAGCTACAACATTCATAAGTAATGTCACACTTTTAATATCCTTGACGAAGGTGAGTCATACCTGAAAATTGTGTTTTCTATGTGTGATGAATGCCCTTTCCCAACGAGGGAGTGTAAACAATTGTCGACTCTTATTTTTCATTCAGTCAAGTCTGCGAGGTTCACAGACGACGTATTACTGGCAAAAATCACATTCAGACGACTGTAGGCTACCAACTTCGTAGGTTTTTGGTACGATTGTGGAATCTGCAGTGTTTTGAACATAACACTGCATCAGTATTTACAATATTCAGAACGAAGCACACGCAGTATAAATCTCATGGCAGATCCCGTTCCGGGACACGTATCTGAACGCTTGGATTTGATGCCAATACTCTTGTCAACGAAGCTGCGGTGGTGGCTAGTGAGTCGTATCAAGATAGCTCGGTTGGCAAGAAAATTGCCACAAAACACAATTATCCTGCTTCGACACCCAATCCGGCACACAGTTTAAATTTGTCAAGGAGTTTCGCAATAGTGAAAACATTCTGCTGGAGAGTGAAGAATTCGTTCATGTGCAACGAAGTTTCAGAGTCTAGTACAAATCTGGATGGTGCAAGCTGGACACCTTATGTATGCAACGCATTGCTTATCCGTGCAAGAAGGAGCTTATGTCGCCGCGTACTACGATCATACGTGGCACTCTCCCAGGAGACTGTAAAAATAAGCATACATTATTTTGATCACAGACGTCTGCTGCTGTGGATTATAAATTATTCAAACAGTGAGACTCATTTCACGTACGGATTTTATTCATACAATAAAAACGGTTTCTGAGAATGTGGTCCATCAAGACGTAATTTCTTTTTAATTTTTTTAGTTTGCCAGCATGGATCTGTCTGATTTTGGTGGAATGGCCTCTCAGTTGCAAACCTTGGAGTTTCAATTACAGGGTTTTGGGGACAAATTTAGTGGTTTGCCAAGCTAACCCATGGGCCGCGAAGGGGTTCTGCTCTAGACTTTTATGGATGGACAAGTGCTTACCAGAAAGATTATCACTCCATAAAGAAAAGGCACTAATTCAGATTTTTGTAACTGACAGCATTCAAAATGTCAATAGTGCTAATATTTCATTTTTATCTCAACAAATTTAGAAAAAAAAGAAAGAGACGTCAAGAACATGGTATCTCTGTAAATGGCCGTTGTTATGTTGTTACACGAGAACGAACCTATTGTGTTTTGTACGGAGAGGAAGGTTTGCGAGAATCGGAACAGGAAAGTGCGTAAGTTGCCTATCTACAGTAAGAACCATTTCAGAGGTAGCCAACGTTGAGAAGAAGTCACTTCAGTGCTATATAGGATTAAAAAAGTATGCGCTTCTTCGATACACATCACCTCACATTAAAAGAAAGAGTTAACACGTCATCTAGCCTCCCAGTTACACGATAAAAAATGATCGAAACTGTAGATTCCTGAATTTATTTGGGTTTACCATATCAGAAAATCGAGGACTGAGTTGAATTTGCTAAATACTTTGGCATATCAGTGTAATGGTACTTTGACTACCGCGCCTCCGCCAATACAAAGATATGATTTACGATCGCGCATGCGGAAGAGCGCTGCGCCAGCGATCGATTTTTATAAATAATTTTGATCTTTTTTTTACTTTTGCCTAGGTGTTTTTTTAGCAACTAATTGATTACACTCTCTCTCTCTTGTCTTCATACGAAAGACGTGTATTTTTCGGCGCTGTGTTAAATATGCTTTTGGGTGGAAATTAAAATCATATTACGAAACGAAGTTGTTTCAATAGTGATTCGAAATGGTTATCGCCGAATTTGTAAATTGATCCTGACAGTGACAACTTGAGGAAGTTTTCAACAGACGGAGAACAGTGAAAGACGGGTCATCCTACAAGAGAGTTAGGAGGACAGCCACGAAGACTATATTGTAATTAGTACTACGTTTCTAACAAGATTATAAGGTAAATTTCAACTAGTTTCTGATGCTATTTCCGTAGAGTCGCTTTTTTTTAGTGTTGCCTACACGGTCAAATTACAGCACTATCTCAATCAATAATACGAAGTCCGCCTTATCCGTAACTTATACCATCAAAATTCAAAACCCAATCAGATTTTATATTTTTCACGGCAGAACCCAGAGGAAAGGAAACACTACATCAGTCGATGAAAAACTAGTGAAAAATTCTTTCACCAAAAATTTAAAGGAAAAAGCACTAACACGTTCGCCCAGGTCAGATTATATTTGTTTCATTTTCCTCTGACTTGCTGCAAATTATTTGATATTTTAAAGAACAGTAATGTATAAAGGCTTGTTCTTGTTTTACTTCTATTTGATAGAAATGCTAGCAAAATGTAGCACAGTTACACTTAATATTTTATGGGATAAAAATATAACAATCAGAACAAATAAGTACCCTTGGAATACAAAGACATAGTTGCACTCTGCTTGACTTGTGTGGAAGATTTTGAAACAATCAATTCCCTTTGCAGGACGGAGGTACTGGTTGAATTTTATGCACTTTGTTTTAGGTCTGCTATTGCAGTGATCATATTGACATCCTCGTGGTGATAAAATGTCATCCGCTGTAGGTCAGTGGTCATACCCATCCTGTCGCTTGTCCATACCTGATTTTGGATTTATAATCTACACTTGTTTTTTTTAATTGTTTTTTTAAGTTGCTTCACACTCTTCTGCCCGAAGCTTGCTGTGTGCACAAGGCAAGGGAAAAGAGCCCCTTAAACTTCAGAAGATCCATAATGCTCTTTTTCGCTGTCTCTCTGTACCGATTAGCAGTTGACAACAGAAACATCTAGAAGTGCAGTAAACACTAATGAAACGCCACTGGAATCCGAATCCTCTAACAGAGAACGAATCTGATCTTCCGTCAGATCAACACGTAACAAAGTTGTGCGGTTCAAAATTTTCTCATAGAAAGGCACTGATAGAGCGAGCGTACAACTGTTACCGTTCTAGGCTAAAGTTAAACAGTAAACATTTGTCATACTAGTACAAATTTAACGAAAAATTACTGTTCGTAGACATGAGATTCCTATTAATTATTCATAGTACAGCATTGTACAATCTGACGTTGTCACAAGCTTCTGACCTGGCGAAGGTTTTGTGCTTTCGTCTTGAGAAAAAAACAGTTAAACGTACTGTGATTAAACGGCGCCGAGTGACAACATAATCAAGAGAAATACGTAGAGTAGAATGCGCACAATAGCTGCAGGTCGGTTGAAAGTGAGGCGAGGTAGTACGCTAGAACAAAATAAAAACCGAAACACTACGATTCTGTGGGTTCAGATGGAAAGGGGTTTGTTAGGCAGGAAGATATGGCTGAAACTGTGACTAAAAGAGATGAACAGGAAAAAGTTATCTGTGGTAATTCCTTATGTATGGTAAGAGCTACTTCTCGCCAACAATTCTGATTCATATTAATTAGGGATTAAATTCTACTGATCCATGCACGTGTTAGTCGATTTCTGCCGATTATTAAACTTCTTTGTTCGTCGTTTCCAAGCGACTAGTCGGTCGGCGTCTCACGAGAGGGCGCGGAGCTGCTTGCCGAGTTCACTTAACCGACTGCGCGCACTTCCCTGTCTGTGTGTTTCTGGCGTTCTGTGTAGTTACGTTCTGTACAGTTACTGACGTCACTCACCGAGTACGGAGGCCCAGTTCGTCGTGTTGTTGGTTGCTTTGCTGCGGAAACAGTGTGAATAAGACCGTTGAAGAATTGAAGTTAAAATCTTCTGGGTTATTAGGCCGCGTCATATTTCCACTAAAATGATAGACGTTTCGACCCCTCTGCTGGGATCTTCCTTAGGATCTTCCGGTGTCCACTACTGCTAGAACATTGTCGCGTCCTCTTATAAAGGAGAGTTTTCCCGCGTTCGTGCTGGAGAAGTGGAAATATGAGGCGGCCTAATAACCCAGAAGACTTTAACTTCAGTGACAGTGGCCGCGAAAGCCTGCAAACTTACAGTTGAAGAATTATTGTTTCACTCCGCCTTCATGGTCGCAGCTTTGCATCTTCGGAATCGGCGCGTTTCTCATTCCTCCTGCCTTGGTTGTGGATGTTGTGATGTGGGTATTTCCTCACTTCCACACACAGACTTACCCGGAAAACGGCGAGCATCTTTGTTAAGTGTAACTAAGGGGCTGAAAGAGCTGTTACTATTCAGAATCCCATATTCGTTGAGCGAAATTAAGTTAGCTTTCTCGCTGTTTAGTTTACATCAGTGACAGTTACATTTGTCTTAGACCTCTATGCGGATCACCATTCCGTGGCAACACATCAAGCCCGTGTCATCTTGAGCCTTCTTATCAAAGGCAAGCACAATTTTATATTTTAATGTTGATTGTTTTGTGGTAATCTTATTTATGTGTTTAATCATTTAGAAGAAATTACTTTTTTTAAGTTTGTGATACTTTAATGTCCCATGTTTTATAACCAGCCGGTTTTGCATTGTTTTCCTTTAAATTGATACAGCTTTTTTTTTAATTCTAGAGTACTGTGCGCTTGTATACAAATTAGTGTTTGTCTGACTAAAGCTGTAAGGGATTTGTAAGATCTTCTGGAGAGCGATTCGGGGTTATGTCGTTTAATGTTTACTTTGCGCGCGTGTGATCGCGCGCCTGTGTGTGTGCTTGTTTTACTGTTTATCGGATATGAAAGTCACATGTGCAGAATTTAAAGTTTTTGGTAAATATTGTGTCTTATTCACTGTCGGTATTATTAACGATTTTATAGTGACTGTTTCGACTTGTTTTTGTCATTGATAAAATGCCATTGACGTAAATAAAGATGTTACTAAAAATTTTTTAATATTGGCTCAGCACTTTACCATTCCCAAATCCAAGCTTCCTACCATTTGAGCCACCAAAAATTGTTAAGTTATGTCTTGTAAGTTATGTCTTTTAAAGCTGAAGTATATTTTGCGGTTAACCAACGAATTTTCTTTTATAATTTGACTGTTACACCGTTAATACAGTCAGTAAGCCTCCGGCTGCCGGTTCATAACTAATTAATTAATGAAAGATCAAACATGAGGTTGATTTGATTTTTGGTCATCCTGATAAAGTACTGTCCTAGATGACTGCAGAAGCAGTGAAGTGCGTGTGTATACAAGCCGCAAGCCCTCCAGACACTTGTAAAAATCCTGTCTGGTGGTAACTAGTGTATTATCTCGACCTCTCGTGGCGTTACCGAGCGGACAGAAGCTGCAGCAGAGGCGCACGCTTACCTGCGTCGTGCTGCATACGAGGCGCGTTTCCCAAATTCCAACCGGTGTGTCAAATCGGATGCAAATCTGTCGCCTTGCACGCGCGCGTTGCAGTTTCGCTTGATTTTATAAACTTGCATATCCGATTTGCGGCAACGCGCACGATTTTTCCATTCAGTGGCATGTAAAGCAGACTATTATTCAAATCGTGTCGTCACAGAATATGAAATTCCGGCGATGGCTGCACCGCGCAGCACAGCTTTATTCCACAGTGGAAATACGTGTGACGCTGTGAGGTGTGACCTCGGCCGGATAAGCGAACGCAAACCGAACATGCATGACACAAAAGAACCCTAATGTTTTTTGAATGATGCCGCCTTACAGAGCTATATGCGCTATAGCTCATGACATTTTCTCTATAAATTTTGGTCTGTCTGGAGCGAAGTGGTATAAACACGGCACTACGGCGACAAGGGGAGACACCCTCTGTATACCTAACGTAAGGAATGGAAATGCTGGCACTGCATCCATCTCTGACCCCCTCCAAGCACCAACATAAGCACGAATCGCCCATTCGAGTTTACTGGAAATTGAAGGACGTGAAGATATCAAGAAACATTAAAAGCCATCTGTTATGCAGTGAGTAAGGTAGACGATTGGTCCTAAAGGAAATATGTGGGCTGCATTTATCGTTGCTGTCTGTAGCTAACACATGCAATTCGTATCAATAAATGTCACACTCCTTCCATAAAAGCAGTATATCTCCGGTTTCTTGAAAACCATGATAGCCATTAAATCTACATTTCATTCGTTGTACTATCTCTAGTTTTCCAGTGGTGATTTAGATTGTTCGTCCCATCGGCTTACGTGTTTCTAACTATTTTTCGATAGCTATCGCGCAAGGAGAAGACATTTATCGACTGAAAACTTTTACGTGACGCTAAATACGTTCTCGGCAATTAGCAATACATAAGTGCATCTTTTAAATATGAAACATCGCACAAATCTACAAATCTATATAAACTGCAGCTCCATATGTGATGGCTTTCATAGCAGTGCACAGCCTCAACATATTATCTGCTTCAAATTCTCTTCAAAAGCCTTATCCACGTCATTTCAGTAATTTCCTGTAAATGCAGTACTTCATCTTGCTGAATTCGTCACTTTCATTTAATTGCGACACTTTTTTCCTGAGAAACAATCTTTTCCGTCTTGCAGTCTCCAGTGACATGGGGAGAGTAACTGACCTGAATTTGTTGCAGTTCTCTAAGGACAGAAAGTGAGAGGTAGAATCCGCCAACAATAGGTGGACCAGCGTACTTGCTCGTGTGTTTAGAGACCATTTAAATATACTCCGAGTTGTAAAAAATAAAAGACTATCCAAATGGTATAGGCTGTAGATAGTGTTAGGGATATAAGTGCAGCTATTGTGATCATTGGTACCTTAATACATACCCACTTCAATCTGTCAGTTGTGTTTCCTCTGCGTCTAAAGGTCTTCCCGCAGTCACATCACACAATTAACAAACTACTGTTTTCTGCACTTCGTAACTGCAGCACTAAGTGGACAATGCCTCGTGGTGTACACTAACCGTTTCGCTTTCACGCGTTCACAATTCAGCACTTCATCTGTTGCTTAGGGGAGATAAACATTAATGGCTTGCTCTTGCCACATGTACTTGGAGATACTCACCAACCTAAAAACATACTACTCCTAATAGCTATAATTATTAGTCTGCAAATAAAGTAAATGCCGATGTAATGCTTCTCAGTACGCCGTCTTAAGTCATCAATAAAAAATCTGCTCTTATAACACCCTGTATTAAATACACCGATGAGCCAGAGTTTTATGAGCGCTGCCCGTCGCGAGACAGGATTCCGCATGGGGACAGCGCGGGCACGTAACGAGTTAAGGGAGGAATACAGGCGGAGCAGAGACAAATAGGGAATCCGTCTAGCGACGATTTGGGCCACAGGTGGAGAGATCCACTGACATCAGTCACTGTGACAAAGGACAGGTTCTTAGGGCTCACCTTCTGGAACCTTATACTCTTAACAACGATAGTACCGGTACATGTACTCCACTGTTCCAGGTATCACAATGATATTCGCTTGTAACTTTCGACACGTTCGTTTCCGAACTAGGAACCCTTATCTCAGTCGGGTACAGTTATCCGTCTCCATCATCCTTGAAAGTTTGTAACATCATCACGAAATCACGCTGTATATCGACGTAGGAAAATCCATTCGCAGTGTTATTATTCTGAAGGAATGACGCAGAACATAACGACTTGTACTCCGCGTGATCTATACAAGGACTATTTTACGTACGTGGAACTATCATTTGTGCACTACGCTTACGAGAGAAAACGATGATTGACAAAGAAAATTATCTTCCCTCTGATCCTTTAATATGGTAACCACACATGCAGGTTTTCTTCCTCAGATGTGACGATAGATGCAATTTTTCTTTAGTGCGTGTAAGGAAAATCGACTCAAAATTGAAGAACTCGTGAAATATTTCACTAATCACGTTGTGAATCAATTAAAACCCCATATTGTACCTAATAATTGGGATTCATTTGATTCAAATATAGCTCTATCCTACATAATATTTCACTAAAGAAGTTTGGTGATATGTATAGAGTTTTTTAATATAATTATCAATTTTCATACACAAGTTTGGTGACGTAAATAAAACCATTAATCCTTTTTTCCACTTCGTCTATATCTTCTCCTTATTTTGCTTTATGCACTTGCAATAAATATTTTTTCTTTTTTTACGGTCGGTTTGTGTTAACCTATTTCTAGCTTATTAACAGAGCACGGAAACTCGCTAATTTGTTAGTTGTCGCAGATATCCTAGTTTAATCCGGCTGAGGGAGCACCGCCAAATTTGAAGCACTCTAGAATATCGAATAAGAGCCCGCTGAAGAATGATCCAGACGTCAAATTGCTCAGAATGAGGATAGTGCAGTCATTCGCTTTGCGTTAGAATTTCATGAAGACTCATCTTTCTATCTACAACAGCTAATTTCACATCAGCTGTTTGCCTACTCATATCCCTCCTGTAGAGTTTAATCTGAAACATGATCTGTGTCCAGTTTTCTTCTCTACTCTGTCCTAACTCGTGTGATTCTTCTTATCATTCCTATGGAAACACGACAACCTAACCAGGTTTCGTGTTTTGTAGTAATAATACTGTACGGGCATGAGACGCCCTCTACTTGTTAAAGAACATATTCGTTAGAAGTAGTCATTGTTCAGGAAATGTCAAGCATCTGGACATCATATTACGTACCAAAACCATTAGTTCTTCTTGCAGCTGTATTGTTTGCTTCTTAAGCTATCATTCTGGGATTTAGGAATTAAAAGCGACACCTGTAGCTGTGGCGAATGCACTGTCCACTTCTACTTCATATTCGATGGCATAATAGTTTATCTTCCGAGACATAACGGTTTGGTAATGGTGAGTGCTAGAGCGTAGCTTACGCATTGGGACACAATATGGAAATGATACATCTCCATCGACCACTCACTGTTTGCCCTCCACCACATTATTTACAAAAACGTAATAAATTATAAGATTAACAACTAGAAATACTGCATCTTCAGCTACACAGAGTGTTTCAAAAAGGACTTTACAACTTTGAAAATTCATTTAAATTAATTTATAGTACCTATAGAGGTGATTACAGTATTAATTTGTATGGAAAAACGTCAAGTTTTGTCTCGCGTAGTTCGCTAATGCCGAATCGCAGCGTAAGGAGCGCGAGCGGCAGTTGCGTTAAAGATGGCTGCCTTCACTGTACTCGTGCGTGCTAGCTGTGCGGTTTGGTTTGAAGAATCGAAGTTGGCGATAACAGTTCAGCGTAATTTCCGTACCAAGTACGCTGAATGGCGTAAATGTTTTGCAGAAACTGGGTGCTCGATAAGACATTAGAAATCATCAGGTCGTCCAAGCACATCTGACGACGTTGTTGAGCGAGTGAGACAATGTTTTGTCAATAGCCCTACGAAATATACCCGACGTGCATCTCGTGACCTGCAAATCCCACATACGAGTGTCTGGCGTGTATTGAGAAACCGTTTGCATGTGAAACCACACATACTGACGATCGTGCAACTACAAGCAATAAAAGACACTGATAAAATTGCTCACAGGAATTTATGTGTGGATATGTTAAATCGATTACATGAGGATGAAAATTTCTTAGACAAAATCATCTTTCCTCACGAGACGACTTTTCACTGCAGTGGCAAGGTTAGCACACACAACTGCATGATTTCGGGCAGTGAAAATCCACATCAAACATTGCAGGATGTTCGTGCTAGCCCTAAAATGAACGTTTTTGTGCACTAAGCTAGGATAAAGTGCACGGCCCCTTCTTTTCCCGTGAGATAGAACCATTAACAGGATAGTTTACCTGATATGTTACAACAATTTTTGATACGACAGATCGATGAGGGTGACCAAGAACGAAATGTTTACTTCATGCAAGATGGTGCACCACCCCACTACCTGGCTGACGTCCGGGATTTTCTCAGTGACCGCTTTCCAAGTCAATGCTTAAGTCATGATGCGCCAATTGCATGGCCTCCATGTTCCCCAGACCTGACACCACTCGATTTTTTTTTTATGGGGATTCATCAAGGATATCGTGTTTGTATCTCCTGTGCCTGCTTCTCTAATTGGACTTAGAGTAAGAATTTACGCCGCCACTGAGCAAGTTACACCTGCAACGCTACAGGGAGTTGGGGAAGAAACTGACTTCCGATAGGATATGTGCAGGATAACCAACGGTAGCCATATACAACATCTTTAGTTTACAGTAAAAAAAAAAAAAAAAAAAAAAAAAACTTGATGTATTTCCTTACAAAGTAACACTAAACCCAGCTCCACATCTCCTTTCTATAAATTTATATGAATTTTTAAAGTTGTAAAATCCTTTTCGAAACACCCTATATATTGTCACTAATTCTGAATATGACTGAGAAGCTTGCGAGGAAAAGATGAAAAAATTACTCTTACTCTTTATTTCCTGGTAAATGTTCTCCACACTCATCTCCCTGTTTTGTCACAGTCAGTTCTGACGCGTAAATCTTTGTGCTGTTGTATTCAGAAGCTGATATTATTGCCATAGGGGAGAGAGTGAACGGAAGAGCGTCGATTTCGACATTATTATTGCCGTGCACTTGCGGATGTAATTTTGTCTGGCGATGTCGCAGATAGCAGAGCAAACAGAGGGAGGGTCCGTATCACGCCGCACGCAATGAGGGTCGCCGCGCGGGGAAATGTTATTCAGTGCGGCTGTCAGGAAAGTGCTTATTACTCTGTGATGTCGGGGGCCGCCGGTTGCCGCATTACTTTCAACAAACACAGCCGCTAGCGCACACTCGCGACCGCGATACGCCTGCAACAGCGGTCTGCAGAGAGTCTATGCTAACTACGCTGCTCGATATGCGTACACGTCACGGTACACACTCCACATTGAGCTGTAGTGTTCGTACTGGGTGCAAATAATCGCTGACAAATTAAGTATACAATTAAACCGAATGCATGTCACGCGGTGCAGTGGAAGCTATTCGACAGAGAGAGAACTGCGATGTTTTTGTTTATGAAATCGTAGGTCCCAGGTGTTGCTATTAAAGCTTTCTCCCGTTTGTTGTGCAGTGTCTTACAAATTTACGATAAACCTTTCTCCCAATATCCTTTCAGTATAAAAAGTAATAGTGCTGTGCTTGTTTATCTACGTGAACGTAACAAATCGTACACCGCATGTACATATGTAAAACGCACTACAGTTATTACGAAGTACTTTCTATAGAGGATCTTCAACATTATAACGACAGACCAAACAAGGTGCTTTTTGTGTTCAACTGTTTCGTTCCATCTGTCAACACAGTTATTTTAATACACTGTGCTAAGAGAATGTAGACAGAAATAAAGTCTAAGACCTTTTGCGAAGGGAAGAAAGAAGAGAGAACAAACAAAACAGAACAGAGGAGAGAAGAGGAGAGGAGACATAGCGTTATTTATAGTAAACCGTAGAAATTTTCTTCTGTATAGACTTCGAGTGTGACCTATTTCAACTTCTGTTTCGCCACGTCAGCCTGCTCCATTTCCACAAAGGTTCCTTGAGGGCACTCAAATACACTATGTGATCAAACGTATGCAGACACCCTTAAAAACACAGGTTTTTCATATTAGGTGCATTGCGCTGCCACCTACTGCCAGGTACTCCGTATCAGCAACCTCAGTAGTCATTAGACATCGTGAGAGAGCAAAATGGGGCACTCCGCGGAACTCACGGACTTCGAACATGGTCAGGTGATTGGGTGTCACTTGTGTCATACGTCTGTAGGCGAAATTTCCACACTCCTTAACATCCCTAGGTCCACTGTTTCCCATTGATAGTGAAGTGAAAACGTGAAGGGACACGTACAGCACAAGCGTACAGGCAAACCTCGTCTATTGACTGACAGACAGACGACATTTGAAGAGGGTCGTAATGTGTAATAGGCAGACATCTGTCCACACAATCACACAGGCATTCCAAACTGCATCGGGATCCACTGCAAGTATTATAACAGTTAGGCGGGAGGTGAGAAAACTTGGATTTCATGGTGGAGCGGCTGCTCATAAGCCACACATCACGCCGTTGAATGCCATCGACGCCTCACTTGGTGTAAGGAGCACAAACACTGGACGATTGAACAGTGTAAAAACATTATGTGGAGTAACGAATTACCGTACACAATGTAGTGATCCGATAGCAGGGTGTGGGTATGGCGCATGCCGGTGAACGTCATCTGCCAGCGCGTGTAGTAACAGCAAAATTCGGAGGCGGTGGTGTTATGATGTGGTCTTGTTTTCCATGGAGGGGGCTTGCATGTTGTTTTGCGTGGCACTATCACAGCACAGCCCTACATTGATGTTTTAAGCACCTTCTTGCTTCCCAATGTTGAAGAGAATTTCGGAGATGGCGATTGCATCTTTCAACACGACCGAGCACCCGTTCATAATGCACGGCCTGTGGCGGAATGGTTACACGACAATAACATCCCTGTAGTGGACTCGCCTCCACAGAGTCCTGACCTGAATCCTATAGGGCACCTTTGGGATGTTTCGGAACGCCGACTTCGTTCTAGACCTCACCGACCGACATCGATACCTCTCCTCAGTGCAACACTCCGTGAAAAATGGGCTGCCATTTTCCAAGAAACCTTCCAGCACCTGACTGATCGTATGCCTGCAAGAGTGGGAGCTGTCATCAAGGCCAGCACCATACTGAATTCCAGCATTGCCGATGGAGGGCGGCACGAACTTGTAAGTCGTTTTCAGCCACGTGTCCCGATACTTTTGATCACATAGTGTACTTTAGTCCTGACATCCGTCGCACATCCAGTAATGGGTCAAGAATGTCAGATTATACAGTGTGTCCCAAGCTGTTGAGTTTAGCATTCTACACATAGTGAAGGATCCGAAACTGAGTACTTTGCGATAAGGACATCTCCTTCCCCATCCGTTCTAAATCCGCCTCTAGCGTCCTGTACATACACAGCACAGTCCTAATATTAATCTCTTTTTTATTTTTTGTGGTCGTTACAGGTTGCATCTACGAAAGGTGGACTGTTATTGGTCGTCCACATTATAGCCGTAGATGCGTCTGGAAAACCACTATTTCATGACAGTTGTGACTCCTACTCATGCATATCAATATGCGAACGGGCAGACCTAACTGTAAGCATAGGCGAGCACCGAGAGCAGAAATATTTATTCACAACATAGAGTAATCTTCCACGCGCAGGTATCGTATGAGCCAAAAATTAGTATATACCACAGTACGTAAATCTGTAGTTATTATTAGAACAGTTACTGTAAATTGAACCCATGTTGCTTACAAATATCCTGAATCCATGCTCTGACATATGCCTATATGAATTCCTTATTAGCACTAACTCTTTCTCCGTAGATCAGGACTGGTATTTCGAATGTTCGTCAAACTAGGAACGTATTGACCAATGAAAAGTGGAATTATTTTAGTTTGATGAAATATATGTATGTTACGAAAAGTGACTATAGATAGGGGAGCCCGGGGCGGAATGGACTATTGGGGAGAACGGTCTCGGTCGTCTAATTTCGTCTGGAGGCTCTAGACTGCTTCCGCACTCACATGTCTTTAACAAACCAACATCTGTTACTGTTTAGTACGGTTGCAACTGTTGTCACGAGCGAGTTGCGTACTCTGTCTACAAAAGTGAACGAATTCGCTTTTCTTTCCGGACCATTTCCAACCAAGGTAAGCATGTCTTTTTTTTTTTTTTTTTTTTTTTTCCTCACTAGCAAAGTACAGTCTACCTAACCTGCATGTTCTCAGCTATCTTTGTATACAATGCAGTTGAAAAACAAAATTGTTTACGATGATTACTGAATATTCTTCCATTAGATATGCTTTCGTGACAAAATGGTCTACTGTTACAGTCCGTTCATCCCAGGTCGCCATTCATTCTTCATTTGACGAATCTTAGCACATAGTTTGCCTTTCTCGTTTGTAGAGGTTACGTCATTATGTACGGAAAACGGAGAGACAAAAGTTCAAAATGGTTCAAATGGAGCTGAGCACCATGGGACTCAACTGCTGTGGTCATAAGTCCCCTAGAACTTAGAACTACTTAAACCTAACTAACCTAAGGACATCACACACATCCATGCCCAAGGCAGGATTCGAACCTGCGACCGTAGCAGTCGCACGGTTCCGGACTGCGCGCCTAGAACCGCGAGACCACCGCGGCCGGCAGAGACAAAAGTGGTCTGCGAAAAACACAGAACAAGCTGCTGAATTGTTAACTGATAATATGACGACCCACGCAAAAGCATCGAGACAGTTTGTTTTGTCTTTGACTACTTTAAAACGATACGTAAAAATGAAAAGGGACAATCCCCTTTCAACAAGTGACAAAACCTGCGGAAAGTATCAGAGTGTTTTCAGTGAGAAGAAAAAGCTAGAACTTGCTAGAGACCTTAATAATCTGCAAAAGCGGCGTTATGGTGCGACTAAGAACTGCAGATTAGCGAATCAAATCCAAGAACAAAACAAATGCCCGCACTCATTCCATAAAAGTGGGCTCATAACTCGTGTGCTGAAATAGATACAGGTTATATTGCAGACTATGAAGCCCAGGAGTTCATTCCGCCTCGCTCACTAGGCGGAACGTACTTAAAGGCATTTATTTAGTTTGTTGACAGAATAAAAAAATATATTATTTTCTGGGTTTTCATCATTGAGACCAAAATTTACTCCAAACGTTACGTGGGCCGCCCCGCCCCTTTCTCTCCTAGTTTGATATGGCATTTTGTGCTGTTATGACAAAAGATGTGTTTCCAGTATTCAGCGACCTGAAAATAGTGTAATGTAACACCGAAATCGATTGCAAATAAAATAAGATACATAAACACAGCTGGAAGCGTCATCTCTACATCACGAAGATATAGCAACAGCTGTCGGCTTATGATGTGTCAGAAGACGGACGTTGGGAGATAGAAACGTTGAGTGCAGCGCTGTGACCACGGCTGTTGTCATCTTGGGAGACGGGGAGTCTAAAGCATATACATCATGAAGATGTGCAAGGATGCTGGCAACACTTGGTCAGAGAGCATGTTAACAAGAACATCGTGGTTCCTGTTCACACTAAGAATCTCCTTAACATTACAGAACCACTTCTGGCATGAGCTACAACCTATACACGTTGCGGGGGTTCAAAATCCTGTCGGGTCACCGCTACAATAGGCGTCTTGCATGTTCTATGTGCGAAGCATGCAACAACCACAGTCACCTCTTACAAAAAAAAAAAAAAAAAAAAAAAAAAAAAAAAAAAAAAAAAAAAAAAGGATCGGCGAGAATCCGAGAAAATTTTGGTCCTATGTAAAAGCGTTAAGCGATCTAAAGCTGTCATTCAGTCACTTGTTGACTAGTTTAGTGTGGGAGCTGAAGATAGGGAAACGATAGCCGAAGATTTAAATTTCAAGCTCAATAAATCGTTCTCAGAGGAGAAACTTGCAAACATGTCATCATTTGACCATGGGAGAGTTTCCTGTATGGACGACATAGTAATATGCGTCCCTGGCAGAGAGAAACAGCTGAAAGATTTGAAAGCAAATAAATCACCAGGTGCGGATGGAATCCCAATTCTGTTTTACAAAGAGCACTCTACGGCATTGGCTTCTTATCTAGTTTGCATTAACGTAAATCTCTCGGCCTTCACAAAGCCCCAGGCGGCTGGAAAAAACCGCTGGTGACTACAGTATATAAGAAGGGTAAAAGAACGGAGCCACAAAATGTCGGACCAATATCCCTAATTTCGGTTTACTGAAGAATCCTTGAACATATTCTCATTTCGAACGTAATAAACTTTCTTGAGACTGAGAAACTTAAGTCCACAAATGAGCATAATTTTAGAAAGCATCGCTCGTGCGGAACTCAGTTTGTCCTTTTCTCACATGATATAGTGCAAACTATGGATGAAGGGCAACAGACAGATTTGACGCGGTGTCCCACTGCAGGCTGTTAACGAAAGTACGAGCACATGGAATAGGTTCACCGATATGTGAGTAGCTTGAAGACTCTTGAAATAATAAGACGCAGTATCTTGTTCTCAACGGCGAGTGTTTATCTGAGTCAACGGTATCCTCAGGAGTGCCCCAGGGAACTGTCATAGGACTGCTGTTGCTCTCTTTATACACAAATGATTTGGCAGTCAGGGTGGGTAGCAGTCTGTGGTTGTTTGCTGATGATGCCGTGGTGTACGGCAAGGTGGCGAACTTGAGTGACCTACACAAAATTTCTAGTGGTGTGATGAATGGCAGTGAGCTCTAAATGTAGAAAAGTCTAAGTTAATGTGGACGATTAGGAAGAAAAATCTGTAATGTTCCGTTACAGTATTACTGACACGGTCAAGTCGTTTAAATATCTTGGCGTAACGTTGCGAAGCAATATGAAGTGCAATGAGCATGTGAGAACTGCGATAGGGAAGGCGAATGGTCGACTTCGGTTTTTTGGGAGGATTTTACGAAAGAGTGGTGCACCAGTGAAGGAGACCGCACCAAAGGACGCTGGTGCGACTTATTCTTGAGTGCTGCTCGAGTGATTTGGATCCATGTCAGGTCAGATTGAAGGAAGATATCGAAGCAGTTCAGAGCCGGCCTGCTAGATTTTTCACTGGTGGGTTCGAACAACACGCAAGTGTTACGCAGATGCTTCGGGAACTCAAATGGGAATCCCTGGATGGAAGGCGACGTTCTTTTCGAGAAACACTCTTGAGAAAATTTAGAGAACCAATATTTGAAGCTGACTGCCGAACGATTCTAGTGCTGACAATGTACCTTGCACGTAAAGAGCACGAAGACAAGATTCGAGGAATTAGGGCTCATACGGAGGCATATAGATAGACATTTTTCCCTCGTTCTGTTTGAGAGTGCAACTGGAAAGGAATGATTAGCGGAGGTAAAAGGTACCCTACGCCACGCACCGTACGGTGGCTTGAGGAGTGTCTATGTATATGAAGATGTAGATACGAAAGGGGCAAACATCGCGACTCGGTAGACGACACTGCACGTCTCTAGTCAGCTACTGCTGTGTTGTTTGGCCTACCGTAGACGAAAAGGTTCAGGTGCCACTGCGAGTCGTACCCTTTTGCGAAGTACTGGCGTCAGAGTGTCCAGTGCCCTCATTTTCTTTCGTAACGTTCGATCAAAAACTGGTTCAGATGGGCCTAGGTTCATTGACGGCAGCTGTTCCTATCGGGATTGAAATGTAGTATCAGTGACAAGGCGTGACACACATCACCAGTGTGAATACGACCACTGTCGTTGCATGGCAGCGAGTGATACGCCATTCCTTGTATACGAGTTGGACGTTTCACGTTGATACACGCTGATACATAATCAAATCGGACAGCTTCATTCTCTGTGTGATCATGGAAACGTCAAAACACGATAGATCCTTTCAGCCATTCTCTGACGCCCCACATCAGCCCATTTTCCCTCGTTGATTACAAACTACCAGCCCGCATGAACTTCAGTGTCGTGACTTAATGCTAACGGTGAATGGTTCCATGACCGCCTGGTACCAATTCTACACTACTGGCCATTAAAATTGCTACACCAAGAAGAAATGCAGATGATAATCTGGCATTCATTGGACAAATATATTATACTAGAACTGACATGTGATTACATTTTCGCACAATTTGGGTGCATAGATCCTGAGAAATCAGTACCCAGAACAACCACCTCTAGCCGTAATAATGGCCTTGATACGCCTGGACATTGAGTCAAACAGATCTTGGATGGCGTGTACAGGTACAGCTGCCCATGCAGCTTCAACAAGATACCACAGTTCATCAAGCATAGTGACTGGCGTATTGTGAAGAGCCAGTTGCTCGGCCTCCATTGACCGAACGTTTTCAGTTGGTGAGAGATCTGGAGAATGTGCTGGCCAGGGCAGCAGTTGAACATTTTCTGTATCCAGAAAGTCCCGTACAGGATCTGCAACATGCGGTCGTGCATTATCCTGCTGAAATGTAGGGTTTCGCAGGGATCGAATGAAGGGTAAAGCCACGGGTCGTAACACATCTGAAATGTAAAGACCACTGTTCAAAGTGACGTCAATGCGAACAAGAGGTGACCCAGACGTGTAACCAATGGCACTCCCATACCATCACGCCGGGTGATACGCCAGTATGGCGATGACGAAAACACGCTTCCGATGTGCGTTCACCGCGATGTCGCCAAACACGGATGCGACCACCATGATGCTGTATACAGAACCTGTATTCATCCGAAAAAATGACGTATTGCCATTCGTGCACCCAGGTTCGTCGTTGAGTATACCATCGCAGGCGCTCCTGTCTGTGTTGCAGCGTCACGGTAACCGCAGCCATGGTCTCCGAGCTGGTAGTCCATGCTGCTGCAAACGTCGTCGAACTGTTGTCTTGCAAATGTCCCCACCTGTTGACTCAGGAATCGAGACGCGGCTGCACGATCCGTTACAGCCAAGCGGATAAGATGCCTGTCATCTCGACTGCTAGTGATACGAAGCCGTTGGGATCCAGCACGGCGTTCCGTATTACCCTCCTAAACCCACGATTCCATATTCTGCTAACAGTCATTGGATCTCGACCAACGCGAGCAGCAATGTCGCGATACGATAAACCGCAATCGCGATATGCTACAATCCGACGTTTATCGAAGTCGGAAACGTGATGGTACGCATTTCTCCTCCTTACACGAGGCACAACAACGTTTCACCAGGCAACGCCGGTCAACTTCTGTTTGTGTATGAGAAATCGGTTGGAAACTTTCCTCATGTCAGCACGTTATAGGTGTCGCCACTGGCGCCAACCTTGTGTGAATGCTCTGAAAAGCCAATCATTTGCATAGCACAGCATCTTCTTCCTGTCGGTTAAATTTCGAGTCTGTACCACGTCATCTTCCTGGTGTAGCAATTTTAACGGCCGGTTGTGTATATCACCCACAGCGCACTAAAACTACCGCTTTGTTCTTTCGCGGGAGGTGCTTATGTTTTGTCCCGTGACCATGTATAAAAAATATGTATTACTATCGGACTAAAATTAGGTCTGTTCCTAATAATAAAGCGCCTTTAAGAAGGCAATTATTTTAGGTTTTGCTAATTTGTAACCTGACAGGGATGGTTGGGCCTAGCTTAACAAGTTTTTTCGGTGCGGCAGATAAGTGGCGACACGTCACTGACAGCGGAATGTCGGCCCGGCTGCAAATCCGCGAAGATTTCATCCGGCGGAGCAGCGCCGCGCCGCGCCGGGGGACGCACGGACGCCGGCCGCGGGACCGGCGCCGCCGCTGCCCGCCCGCCCCCGGGGGACGCGCCTTAATTCGCGTAATCCGATTGTCTCATTAGCGGAAGCGTCTCTGCGACGCGCCGGCTCAGCCCTCCCCGGCAATCAATAGGGACGGCGACGGCCGCCCACGAGCCTCCGCTGCCGCCCCCGCCGCCGACGCGCCGCCGCAGTTGCTGGTTCTCCAGGAGGAACGAGCGACCGCCGAAGCCCGAGGCTCCAAATGCAATACCCGTGCCCTGTGAAGTGCACTGAAACACTCATCACAACGTCTTTCCGTTCCATTCCCGTACGGCGCGCTGGAGTAGTGCCTCTGTACCCAACGTAATTTGTCCAGTCCTATGGGAGCGATACGTAGCAGGCTGTAGCAGAGAAGTTGGGACTATACGATGGGAACAGAGCGAAAAAATGAGTACTTCAACATAAATGCCAATTCTAGACATGTCCGCAGATTGCACTGTTGATGGATTAGATGTTGGCTTGGATGTTAACCGGGGAGCTAGAAACGACGGAGAGGCTCCGTCCCCGCCGCAGCCCCACGACGACTACCGCAGTCCACTTCACCACTCCGCCGTCCCACACCGAACCCAGGGTTATTGTGCGGTTCGGCCCCCGGTAGACCCCCCAGGGAACGTCT
Source organism: Schistocerca nitens (assembly GCF_023898315.1). Lineage (NCBI taxonomy): Eukaryota > Metazoa > Arthropoda > Insecta > Orthoptera > Acrididae > Schistocerca > Schistocerca nitens. The sequence goes on along the minus strand of NC_064619.1, from coordinate 526,136,979 downwards.
CACACCAGACGAGTGTAACCCCTATGTTTGCATGGTAGACTAATGGTGGTCTACGCGTACGTGGAGAACTTGTTTGCGCAGCAATCGCCGACATAGTGTAACTGAGGCGGAATAAGGGGAACCAGCTCGCATTCGCCGAGGCAGATGGAAAACCGCCTAAAAACCATCCACAGACTGACCAGTTCACCGGACCATGACACCAATCCGCCGGGCAGATTCGTGCCGGGGGCCAGGCGCTCCTTCCCTCCCGGAAAGCCGTGCGTTAGACCGCACGGCCAACCGGCCGGGCTGCACTGTTGTACTCGTATTTGAACACGAACGGAAGCTGTGCAATGTTCTCAAGACGTCGCAAGTGTCAACCGTGTTCAGAACAGTGTTCTGCGTAGTTGTGAGTACTTAATTCGAAACTAAGTGAATTCCTGTGTGAGCAATTTTTTTGTGCTCGAATAATTGGTGCTTCGGTAACGAAAGCAGCGCAAGGCTTTGTTGTTTCAGGACGCATCGTACCGACAGTTATACCAAAAATGGGGAAAGCGGGAAAACAAGGTCCACTAAGTCACAACCCAAACAACACTGTGTGTTGAGTGATCGTGACAGACGGTCATTGAAGAAAATTGTGAGGAAAAATATGAATGGAGGAATTCATGGCTCTGAGCACTATGGGACTTCTGAGGTCATCAGTCCCCTAGAACTACTTAAATCTAACTAACCTAAGGATATCACAAACATCCATGCCCGAGGCAGGATTCGAACCTGCGACCTTAGTGGACACGCGGTTCCAGACTGCAGCGCCTCGAACCGCTCGGCCACCCCGGACGGTGAAAAATATGAGGACGACAGGTGCGGAAGTCACTGCAGAACTGAATGTTGCACTCGCGAACACTGTCAGCACCAAAACAACACGAAAACATCTCCGTAAGGTGGGAATTGCAGAGGGAGCTCCAATTCGAAAACCACTCATCAGTGATGCTTATGACCACAACAGGGAAACGCGGTGCCGAAACCATAAAACCACGACTACCGAGCAACTGATGTCTCATTTCACAATGTTTCCAACTTCTAACCCAGTTTACTACTCCCAGGAGCAAAATAGGGCGGGGGTCCGGTAATGGTTTAGGCAGCTCTATCGTGGTATTTCATGGGCATCATGGTTACTCTAAAAGGCTGCTTTACATCCAAGGATTTGGTGACCATTTTGGCTGATGAGGTCCATCCCATGGCACAGTGTTTCTTCCGCAATGGCGATGCTGAGTTCCATGACCACAGGGCCCCTGTTCACACAACTCAGATCGGCCAGGACGGGTTTTGTGACCACGAGGATGAAGTATCGCATCTTCAAAAATGGTTCAAATGGCTCTAAGCACTATGGGACTTAACGTCTGAGGTCATCAGTCCCCTAGACTTACAACTACTTAAACCTAACTAACCTAAGGACATCACACACATCCATGTCCGAAGCGAGATTCGAACCTGCGACCATAGCAGCAGCGCGGTTCCGGCCTGAAGCGCCTAGAACCACTCGGCCACAGCGGCCGGCTTATCGCATTTTCTCGGCTGTCACAGTCACCAGATCTCGACGTTACTGAGCCTTTGCTGTCTAATTGGGAGAGAATGGAGCATGGCCGCCATCCATCTCCATCAACGTTATCCAAACTTTCCACTATTTTGCAGGAAGAGTGGTATAAGATACCCTTGAAAACCCTAGATGACCTGTTTTTATCCATTCCGAGCCGACTGGAAACTGTTTTGAATGCAAACGGTTTTTCTACACCGTAGTATGCTCGATAAAGTGTTGCTTTTCCAGATTTTTGTCCGCCCGTGTATATTCGTAGATTCTGGAAACTTTCTAAGTAGTGACACTTCGCTTTCGAAACGGATACGAGACACTGCAGTTGCCGTCTCATCTTAAAAACAACCCAGCGCAAATATAAAAATTTAGAGGGTACTGCTTGTTGGAGGAACGAATTAATGATTATAAAGAATGAATAATGGGAAATAATTAATTAAAATGATTTTTCCTTGTAACGATGAGGCCGGCCAGAGTGGCCGAGCGGTTCTAGGCGCTTCAGTCTGGAACCGCGCGGCCGCTATGGTCGCAGGTTAGAATCCTGCCTCGGTCATGGATGTGTGTGATGTCCTTAGGTTGGTTAGATTTAAGTAGTTCTAAGGTCTAGCGGACTGATGACCTCAGATGTTAAGTCCCATAGTGCTCAGAGTCATTTGAACCATTTTGTAACGATGATCTTTAATCGGACTAATCGTTAATTGCCAGTCTCCGTACTAAACTTATACCCCACTTCCACTTCCGTCTCTTGAAATGTCGCATCGTTGGCACATTACTTAAAATAAAGGAAATTTTGCAAATAAGGGCGCGAAAACTGTCTGAAAAGCTTCAGTGTGGTAAAACGGGTGCCAATTTTTGGCGGAGGGATATCCAGCCATACTGGCTGGCGCCAAGGGTACACAACCCTAATGCACGTCCGCTGCTTTCGGAAATATATGGTCGCGTCTTTCCAATTGTGAGCTGGGCGTGGTAAGAGTCGAGAGTGGTTGCTTTTAGGTCGTTTCGCTTGAGTTAGTTTGCCGCACCAGATGGTGGAGGACTTGCTCACTGCAAAAACTTCAGCGGCGAGGTTGTAAGCCCGCCAACATTTCGTTGTCAAGAGCTAAATTCAGTTATGCAGTTGCTCTCTGCTTGTCTCCATCGACGCTGCCGCACTAATTTTTGAGCAGCTTTCCACGAAGTGAGCGCGACTCGTTCTTACTTTTCTTTGCTGCATACTCCATCATTTCCAGACTGGTTAGGCCTTTCATGAAGTGGTCCAGTAGAGAATGTGAGAAATTTCCTGTTTCTAGGTTTTCTTTATGACGCGAGTGTGTGTGTGTGTGTGTGTGTGTGTGTGTGTGTGTGTGGGCGCGCGCGCGTTGTTTCATTTCATTTTAATGCACAATTAGCCCCAGCAGTTTCGGTAGGCTAATATCAGCTATATGCTCACTGTTAAAGGCGTTAATAAACTCGATTTACTTCTTTTCCTCTAATAAATGTATCTTTTTATTGTGTTGAGTAGCGGCTGCAGGAAGGAGATTCCTTATCCCTTAGAAGACCTAGTAAATAGGAAATTCACTATTTTCAAGACTACAGGACATGAGTCCCTCCTGCAAGTAGGGGAAGAAGTCCAAATAGCTTGTGAAAAGGGTAAATTATTTAGTCATCCTCATTGCGTTTGAATTAGTTTCACATCACAGTATCATCTTCCCAAAAGATTCTCTTTGTGCCCACCAAACTGCCAGTTCAGGTACTTCAGCATCTCAGTAACGCTCTCCAATTGGTGATTTAACCCTGTGATAATAGATACTGCCCTTCTACGATCACTGTCAATGTTCTCTGTTAGGCCCATTTGGCGCAGGCCTTCAAACTTGACCAATATAGGATGGGTCGCACGAGTATTTTGTTGAATGATTGCGTTTTCCCATTTCCTGACTCCAGTTGTGCCTTACTGATACTGTAGACATAGCAAACTTAGGTTTTTGCGTGTTGTGAAGTCCACAACTTTATACTTAGAACATTTAATAGTAGTTCCAACCATTCCACAATGCTGAAATCTTATCAAGATCTGACTGAAAATTTTGACAGTTTTTTTCAGACACTAGTTCATTATAAAAATCTGCAAACAGTATGAGGTTATTGTTAATATAGGCTGCAAGGTCATTAGTACCCAACAACAAGAGCAGGGGTCGCAACACACTACCATATTACATAACTAGCTTCATTTAACAGCGTAGGCATGGGGTTAAATATTTTAATTTGGTAACCCCTCCTCTCGCAACCTTGTTAATGGCCATGATTATTTGGTTACCGTGTAATTGAAACAACATTTGTTATCTAGCCACCACAATAACATTTGTATTTACCCATCCCTGGAGGATACAGAGTTCATGGCTAACCAACGCAATGCGTTATCAGAGCGGTCAAGCTTAATTGTAAGACATGATATTGTTGCCAGAGTACTAAAAAGATAAGAAGGAAATGAAAAAGCTCACATTTACGCGTTTACACAGTGTCAAGACACGAGCCAGAGTCTTCTTCTAGTGGATAAAAGTAAATGGAAGCTAAAGCTACAAAAAAATCGCTTTTCTTTTAAGGAAGTGTGACATTTCCACAACTTCCTATTGGCTGTGTGAGAAAGAACCAAGGTCCCAGTTAATATAACGAAATCGCACCCCAAATTTGAAGGCTGTATGATGCACACGCGTTAGGCAAGGTCGCGCATCTCGAAACATGCATGTTACTCTTCATAGGAGTACTCATATTTTGTGTAACAATGCTGTATAATTGGCAATGAATTTCTCAATTTGTTTTATGAAATAAGTCATAGCGATGATTCTGTACACTTTTATTCATTGTAGCACATCTAGGCTGAAGACCAGTGAAGTGTGTCCAGAAAATATAAAGAAGAGTATGTATAGGTAAAAGAGCTTCTGAAAATGTGAAATGTTCGTTAATAGCAAAAAGAATTCCGATGGAGATAACAAACAGGTTCACCAAATGTTTTACGTGATGCTATATGGTTCAAACGGTTGAAATGGCTGTGAGCACTATGGGACTTAACTTCTGAGGTCATCAGTCCCCTAGAACTTAGAACTACGTAAACCTAACTAACCTAAGGACATCACACACATCCATGACCGAGGCAGGATTCGAACCTGCGACCGTAGCGGTCGCGCGGTACCAGACCGTAGCGCCTAGAACTGCTTTGCCACCACGGCCGGCGGTGTTATATGGCAGGGATTCATGGACGGTCAAGAAGAAAGATATTTCCCAAATGTGGTTGTCGATAAAAATTCTACAAGGGAAATGTGCTGAGAGGATGACGAATGAAGAAGCAGGCTACTCGTATGAGAGGAGATAAAACTACTGGAAATAACGAGAATGAGGAAAACATTTAGGTTGGGACAAACAGTATAATGCGAAGAAATTATCTGCAAGAAGCAGTCATTTAAGGGAAGTTTGCAGGGAAGAGAGGATGAAGAAGAAGAGTTGGAATGACGGACAATATTTTTAAAAAACGGAGAGGTGCGAATAGGATACGTTTTCTGAGGGTTTCCATACAAACTTAATGGCACATGTATGGGTGTAATGGGTATAATTGCAGATATTTTTATAAGTGGTACGTTAATATGTTTACATATTAATGTTATGGTTTTTTTCCTCTGCATCTAACAGTCATCCCACAAATTCGTTATAAACGTTATGGCGTGATGTTTCCTGCATGGCTGTACCTGGGCCACAAAGTGATGACGCCAGTCAATATACACAAATCATTTCGCGTCCACACTTCAACACCTGACATGCTGCCGTGGGGAAGAGAAGTGTTGTTGTTGTTGGCCACTTATACTTGGAGGCAGTAGTCTACCTGAACACATACTACTCATAATAACTATAATTATTAGTCTGCAAATGAGGTAAATGCTGACGCAATGTTATTCAGGACACCGTCCTCAATCACCACTAGAAATACCAGCAATTAGACCCAGTTCCCTCGTAGATAATAATAAAAATAATAATTTCATGTGGGCCAGTGGCGTGGACACAATTTCGGTGGTCTGCGTGTCCGTAACCTACCCCAGTTATGTAACTGGGGAAAGGGGACGTATAGTATAATGTCGAATCCGAACAACGTATTGTTCCTAGCGACTCCTCAGATCGCTGAGATGTTAACGCTTGGTTAAAACGAAGGCTGAAAAATCCGTGGTCCAACCGACATTCGATCACGCGACCTCTCGCTTTCAAACCACGGGCCTTACTGCTAGACCACCAGGCCCATCATGTGTACAACATCTTGTAAAAACATTTTATGTATATTATAGGTGACGTTGCTGGTTTTTGAAGCTTTATTCAACAGTTAGGGGATAAGCTTATTTCGGCTGCATTGCCATTTTCAAGCGATCTGCAATGATATAGCGCTATTAGTATACGCAGTATTTACGTTATATATCTGATTGGTATTGTATTTGCAGATTGCTTGAAAATGCTAGTGCTGCCGAAATAAGCTTATCGCCTAACTATACAATTCTTGAATAAAGCTTCAAAAAATAGAAGCGTCCTGGTATAATATACATAAAATGTCTTTACAAGATATCTTCGTCCGGCTGGTCCCGGCGGAGGTTCGAGTCCTTCCTCGGGCATGGGCGTGTGTGTGTTTGTCATTAGGATAATTTAGGTTAAGTAGTGTGTAAGCTTAGGGACTGATGACCTTAGCAGTTAAGTCCCATGAGATTTCACACACACAAGATATCTGCAACGCTGCAGGCCCTGAGAAATACGAAACAAGTAGAGATAGTTCATTGACAGGCTTTGATATATGAATTTGTGAGTATAAAAATATGTGAAACGAATGGCCACATCTTTCGACTGAACTGACTTGGAAACTTAAATTTTTCGCTCCACCTTGAGATATTAGTCCTTATTAGTGACATAAATTTCAACTTGATACCTCTACTCGCTGCTGAAAAAAGGGGTCTTGATAGTCGAGGAGACAAATGGACAGGAAAGTGATCCAGTACGAATTCCGTTTTTACCGACTGCGGTACTGCTACGTGGCCTATTTCTTCGTAGCCATCAACGTAAAATCAAACGTGAGAGATCAAAGATCCTATCACCACGTGCTTCCCACTGTGACGGTGGAGAACTTACGAATATTCTAGGTGAATGCAAATTAGAATTTTATGACATTTTCATTGTGACACCACACTTGAACTGTAGAGCTGTTACAGCCAGTCACATCCTGGTTTCTTAGGTAGAAATGTCGGAAGGGCTTAGCCCGGAGAAACAAGACGTACGAGATAGTTGGCTTACCTGTACGCGGACCTCGGGCAGGTTGACCTTCATGGCGAGCTCCTCGCGGCTGTAGACGTCCGGGTAGTGAGACTTCTCGAAGGCGCGCTCGAGCTCGTGCAGCTGGTAGGTGGTGAAGGTGGTCCTGTTGCGGCGGTGCTTCTTCTTGCTGGCGCCGCCACCGTTACCGCTGCCGCCGCCGTCGCTCGCCGCCCCCGGGGGCGGGCTGCCGCAGCTGGGGGCGGCGCTCTCGTCCTCGCTGCCGCTGGGCGCCGCCGCCGGGCCCGAGCACAGCCCGACGCCGCCGCTCACCACGCCACCGGACATGCCGCCTCCCACGCCCCCCGCCAGCGACGTCGGAACGGAGCCCGACATGCAGCCGTCGTTGGAGTTGCTGTTCTCGCCTGCACAGAACAGAGGTCGCTGTTCAGGCAACGTAACGATGCGGGCGACAGATAAATGCTATACTCAAACTTCCTGGCATGTTAAAATTGGGTACTAGACCTGGGCTCGAACCCAGAACCTATGAATTTCGTGGGCAAATGCTCTGCTGGCTTAGTTGTACAGACACGACTCGCGACCCGCCCTCATAGCCTTACTCCTGGTTTCCAAACTACACAGAGACTTTGGAAACTCTGTTCAGGGTGATTCAGCTGCCCCTAGCCCCAGGGTTTATGCAACGCCTTCAAATACCACACGCTCGATTTTCACATTCTCTCGCTCACAACGTGAAAACTGTTATTTCTACAGAAAAAATGTAGAGGACCTTTTTGTAGGAAATTTAATGTAGTTATATAAGAAGATAATGGCAATGGCCTTGACGTAGTGGATACACCGGTTCCCGTGAGATCACCGAAGTTAAGCGCTGTCGGGCGTGGTCGGCACTTGGATGGGTGACCATCCAGACCGCCATGCGCTGTTGCCATTTTTCGTGATACCAATTGAGGAGCTACTCGACCGAATAGTAGCGGCTTCGGTAAAGAATACCAACATAACGACCGGAAGAGCGGTGTGCTGATCTCACGCCCCTCCTATCGGCATCCTCCACTAAGGATGACACGGCGGTCGGATGGTCCCGGTAGGCCACTCGTGGCCTGAAGACGGAGTGCTATATATGAAGATACTGTTCTTGAAAGAACAGATACCACTGATGACCGTGCAGCCTCTCTAGAATAAATGATAATGAATTGAAACCCTCAGCTGCCGACAGGTATTTTTGATATACCTCGAAGGGGACAGCTGAAAATTTCAGCTGAGGGATTCAATTAATTATCATTTAATGTAGTTAAATTTTGTACTGGGGTCTGTTTTCGCTGGAGGCTGCAGTTTTCGAATTATTCAAGAAGTCATCAGAAACTGACCTTCAAAAACGTTTTTCTTGAATAGTTCGAAAACTGTCGTCTCCAGAGAAAAACCTGTCCCAGCACAAAATTTAACTAAATAAAATTTTCTTCAAAAAGGCTCTGTTCGTTTTTACTGTGGAACTAACATTTTGCACATAGTGAGAGAGAGCGAATATTAAAACTTCTAGTACAGTTTTTGAAGGCATTGCGTGCTTCATGAAACCCATACGCATTGACAGCTGAATAACCCTGTACTCGTATAGTTTCAGCTAGATCAGCGGCTCCAAGCGACGGTCCAAATCCACTCGTAGCTTTGACCAGTGACGTCCTGCGTGACATCATTAGTTTACGATGTGAAGGATGTAAGCTGTCTGTTATTAAATGTTACGTGTGGTTTGTCTCAGGAACGGGTGAAAGGTAGGCTGAATATTCCAAATAGGCCGTGAATTAATAGGGTGCAATTAAGCAGGAACCTGAGAGCACATCTTACACTGTTGCTAGAGAGACGAGTAGCGACCATATAGTATAATATACGTTCTAGTAAGATTTGGCTTTGTTTTATTTATTTATTTATTTATTTCGTTGTAACTTGGGATGTGTTGAAGTAGCGTGTGCGCACCCTGTGGCGGCTGTTTGTTTTTGTGATTTGGCATGTGGTAATCGTTTCAGTTTGCAGTTTGCTGGTGCTTTGGATTGTATTTTGTGTAATTGTCATTTGTTTGTGGGTATGGATCGGACTGTGAAATGAAGTTCAAGGGCATTTGGTGCTGCTACGGGTGAAGACATGCCTAGTATTTTTAAAATTTGCGGTTGATTTGAGCCATTGCTGAATGTGTAGGGCACCTAATAATGTGGTTGTTTGGGTTGGCATCTGGTAACGCTGTCTTCCTTTGAGCTATGTCCGTTAAGGGAAATTTACGATTCCTATTATTAAGGTTTTGTGAGAGTGAGCGTAGGTAAAGTGCAGTACTCGATTACAGTTGTGTGCTTTTTGTATTTTATTGTTCGGCTTATTCTGGACGAATTCGTGTCTCTTAAAAGACATCAAAGTCGCCATTGACTGTATAAAATATTTACTGTTACTATTGCCATAAGGCCGAAATTGCAATATTATATCACTATAAATCCCAACCATGAGAAGTTAATCGAATTTGTGTCTGTTATTTTTCGGTTATGTGGTTGTCTTTGAATTATGTTATTCTCGTATTTTCTGTTTCACCCTGCCCAAAAACTTCTAATTCCCGTGGTTGTCCCATTAGTATCATTTCACTAGGTGATTGAAATATTTCGAGTCTTCTTATGTTTGTTTGTGGCCATAATCTTGTAGCCACTAACTTGATTTATTGAATGTTATCTGTGGTTGTCTTGGCAACTGGTATAAACTATGTTGTTCATGCCAAATATGACGTCATGGGACAAATCAGGCAGGTAGAATCCCAGATCAGCCCAAGATTTAACACATTCTAGAACGCTGCACGTGCAGCTGTGCTTTTTACGTCCATATTCCTCGGTAAGCTGTGGTAATGCTACTGTGAGAGTGATACAGCCGCGCTACAGACAATACAAAGCTCACACAAAACTGTTCTTCCTCATGCAACGAACGTCACAGCACTCCTATAGCACCAATGTGTTTGAATGCAAAAACATTTTTAAATGATACCTTTTTCTTCCATACCACTAAAAGTTGAAGTCATTTTAACTTTGTGACGCCACCTGCCTTCCACAGACCTCTATGACAACCGTTTGAATGCCGTCTGGGGTATGCATTTCAAACACCTTCAATCTGTTTATGTTTTCCCCGAGTTCCGCAAAAAATACGTGAAAGCCTGATTCACTGAGAATACCATGAGTGCCTGAAATTTGTAGACACAACAGAACTTTCTATAGACTACAGGCCTTGTGGTTGAGATAAGATCCCGTTACTGTGAAATAAATTTCATAAATTCAAATTTATGTGTCAGTGAATATTCACAGAAAGAATAAGTGAAGTTATAACTCTTGCTAACGTGCATAAATCTTTGTAATTTGGCACATTTAATTTTCATATTCACTATTGTGTTACATACCAGTATGGTATTTTTCTACGTCATCCAATTTTGGTCCAATAGTCGGTTTTTCTATTTCTCTTATTTAGTTCTTGCTACAACTTCACCGCTACAAACTAATGAAGACAGTCAGGCCTACTCATACGATTTCAGTTGATGCCGTATTGTAAACCATGCCACAAGGAATTTCTCTGTCCGTGGAAACTGCAGTTGACGACACCACTACAGTGTGAGCCATCATGATGCCTGATGTTGGATGGATTTAGTCGCATGTGGAGACTTGGCTTAAAGGTTGGAAAGCTTAAGAGTTGGTCAACCGAAAGCCACGGCTGGCATCCGCACACGGAACTTCTTGACACTTTTAAAATTAGCGAGTTCAGCGTCTCATAATTACCTTATTCGTGACTACATGGCATTATAAATATTAACCAAGTTGCTGTCTTCCACCTGCAGTCACACGAGCCCACCAAAGTCGTGGAGTTTCAGTAGCAAAACCCAAGAGCGATCCTTACTCGAACGCACGTCCGTTACCGTATTACTATTTCTATTCTCGAATAATTCTCGTCACAAACCTTCATATGTCATGTAGTAAATAATATGGTCTCCATCCTCATCTGCAATTTTTCTGCTCTGTCGTTCAGCAGCGGCAAACACAGCAAGGGTAGCAGGTAAATGAGATCTTAGTCTTTTGTAAATATGGATCCAGTCACTGCGAAGAAGACATTTCCCTGCGTAAGTTGTTGTTTTATTACGAAATTTTTATTTAATAACTTAGAAGTTATGTTGCGATAAGTATGAGACGATCGTTTCCACAACTTAATCTGTGATGTGAGACGCGGGTTGAATAAACACGTAGGGGTCGATGAAGTACGCTTAGCGTCTGGCAGTCATTTAACTTACGTGACCACAACCATCCTCATTGAACGTTTGAAGGACTGACAGACGACAGTCAAAAACTTACGTTTGTAACGCACACAATCATTCATGTTGGTTCTAGCCAAAAAAAATGGCTCTGACCACTATGGGACTTAACTTCTGAGGTCATTAGTCCCCTGGAACTTAGAACTACTTAAACCTAACTACAAATCTTTAACATAATGCAGTTTCCGTGCAGCTCACAGTTAGTCCTTATTTCTGGCCGGTGTTGCTTCGTCTACGTTCGCCTTAATGGTTTTAATTTTGACAGACATAACCATATGATTATGCGTCTTTATTGTTTTAATTTTTAATCTGTGACATGGCCAGTGTTTGGCTCTCAAAATAATTTAATTTTTTGTTCTGAAGAAGATTCCATTACTGGAATGGAAACCTAGGTAAACGAGTAAAAATTACCTTGCAACTGAAGGCTGTCAAAATTGTTTATTTCTAAACCTAACTAACACACACATGCCCGAGGCAGGATTCAAACCTGCGACCGTAGCGGTCGCGCGGGTCCAGACTGTAGCACCGAGAACCGCTCGTCCACCCTGGCCGTCTGGTTCTAGCCGCTTGAAGATTACACTACTCACTACGGCTGATGTAAAAACATCAGGAAGAGAGAAAAATCAGTAATAGGGAATGTAGTGCTAGTGCTTTCAGAATTTTTCTCTGTATATGCTGAAGAGCTTCGATGACAGTGAGCATCTTTTTCTTACAACCGTTCCAACGCTCATCTCTTTCGTTTCCTCATTTCGTACCCTAACTTCCACTTTTTGCTTTTTGCTTTGTGTACATCTCGCTTATTGGTCATATATATTTCCAGCTTATATTCACATCTTTTATAAGTCTCAACAGTATACTCCAGTTGACTCTGTTGAAAGTCCTCTCCTAGTCGACAAAACAAATACACAACTCCTTGTTCATTTCTATCATTGTTTCTCCAACCGCTCTCAGAGGGCCTGTAGCATCTCTTGTACCTTTACCCTTTCCGAATCTGAACTGGTTCTCCCTAGCATTTTCCTCGATTTTCTTTTCAGTTATCCTTAATTGGCTCTCGTCATAGCCTACGTAACATGACTGATAAAACTAATTGTCTTATAGTCTTTGAATTCTTTTGAGATGCACTTTTTAGACAAAAGTACTATAATGGTCTTAAGTAGATTTTGAGGTCAAATCTCTGTGCCACAAAATCTGTTTACAACCGCAGTCAATCCAGCTATTGAATTTGCAATTAAAATTGTCATTGCCTTAGAAGATATTGTCACAGCCCAATGCTTTCTATTCCAGGAGCCCGTTAATTACGTAGTGGTTTTAAATTATATACATACAAATTCCCCATTAATTAGTATATTCATTACTGAAAACCGTATGCAAATCCATACAGTAGTTCCTGATATTAGCATGGACATAAAGACAGATACAACGGCGGAGGACTACACTCTAAAAAACGAAGCCGTTTGAAGAAATTATCTCAAAGGAACAGATACTACAATTTCAAAAGAATTGAATGATTTATTCAAGGAAAAGAGCTTAACAAATTCAACAAGTTAGTAACACATTGGTCCACCACTGACCTTTATGTAAACAGTTACTTGGCTTAGCGTTGATTGATGGAGCTGCTGAATTTCTTGCTGAGGAATACCGTGCCAAAATCTGTCCGACTGCCGCGTTAGATCGTCAAAACCCCGAGATCATTGGCGTGCTCTGCCCATAATGATCCAAACGTTCTCAATTGAGGAGAGATCCGGTGACCTTGCTGACCAGGGCAGGGCTTGTCAAGCACGAATACAAGCAATATAAATTCTTGCCGTATATGTGCGGGCATTATGTTGCTGACATGCAGGCCCAAGATGGCGTCCTCTGAAAGGAAACAAAACCGGGCGCAGGATATAATCGATGTACCACTGTGCTGTATAGGTGCAGCGGATGACAACCAAAGTGGTGCTGCTATGAAATGTAAAGGCGCCCCAGCTCATCACTCCTAGTTGTCGGGCCGTATGGCGGGTAACAGATTGGTATCCCACCGCTGTCTGCGGCATCTCCAGAAACGTCTTCGGCCTGAAATCTAGTTGACTGAAGTAGAATTGTCTCCAACCATGGATTCTGTTTCGCTATGAGTCTCGACGACGTGTCTAGAGACGCCCCAAACTGCAGTGGGATACCAACCTGATTGCTGCTCTCCATATGGCCTGATAATCAGGAGTGGATGGTCTGGGGTCTCATTTCATTTCATAAGCATCACCACTCTCTCTGACATCTGCTGCACCCTTACAGCGCAGTGACACATCGACGATATGGTAAGTCCCGTTTTGTTACCCTTCATGGCAAGCCATATTTTGCTTAAATTTCAGCAAGATGAATCCCGCCCGCACAAAGCGAGAGTTTCTACTGCTTATCCTCGTGTTTGGCAAGCCCTGCCTCGGCCAGGCAGGTCGCTGTTATCTCTCTCGAATTCAGAATGTACTGAACATTATGAGCAGGGCCGCGCGGGATTAGCCGAGCGGTCTCAGGTGCTGCATTCATGGGTTTCACACACATTTGAATATACACATTATGGGCAGGGCCCTCCAACCACCTCGGGACTTTGACGACCTAACGCGCCCGTTGGACAGGGTTTGGCACGATATACCTCAGAAGGACATTCAAAAAATCTGGCAATCAATGCCAAGACGAGAAAGTGCTTGCATAAGGGCTAGAAATGGACCAGCGCGTTTTTGACTTGCCCAGTTTGTGAAACTCTTTCTCTCGAATAAATCATCCAATTTTTCGAAACTTCAGTAGTTTGTTTATCTGCAGCTGTTATAATGGTCGCCTAGTCGTAGATATTGCTATAATCGCACTATTTCACTCCCATTTACGGAGCTTGTTAGCACTTGATGTTACGTTGGCGCCATTAAAATGCATTGTGGTAATCGCTGCTGCTTGTTGGATCGCTGCTGTGTCTCGATGCAAATGCTGGCTCTAAATCTGGTTGTCTAGGGGTAAAAAGATGAGTTCCTGTGTTTTTGATGTACTTTTGATGATAAATAATGAGCGAAACCAACAAATATTTAAACTTCAAATATTTATTACTCTGGTGGCCATCTTAAAGACACAACACAAAGTAGCACTTCTTTTACATGTTCTTTGCAATGTTTATCCACCTCGAACAATAAGACACATACACTTTACCAAAGTGACATTCAGACTCCGCTCCCGACCCTTCTTGCTGCTTGTATTTATATCCTTGTCCAAGAACTACTAAAAAGAGATATAGTTTATAAGTCACATGTACATCTGTTATCGTAATTTGTGCAGAAAAGTTATTCATGTATATCGAGTGACGTAATTTAACAGGTTATTAAAATGACACACAGATTTGTTGACTTGACAGAATAATTCTTTATTACAAAAAGGCCGTTTTTTAGAAGTTTGCCAACTGATTTCTCTAATTTGCATAAATAAGTAAATAACATGAATTATTAAGAATTACATTGGTTTTCGTCTAAAATAGGAATGTTTACGTGAATACTGAGTGAAAACGGTCCTAGTGAACAAATAGGTTTCACTGGATGATTTTTATTTAAGGAGATCCAAAATACGTAAGTTGGCCACTATTTTTCGTACTTCATATTAATTATTTAAGATGAACTTAGTGTTTTTACATGATGACATTTGCTGTATCAGTGATCGAGTGATATTAACTTTTGTGTGGGTCAGTTATTCAGTATAATTTAATGGGTTGACTGTTTATGGAGACATGTTATGCAATCATTGTTAACATACACAATAACTTTTCTATAATCATAAATACTCGTTAAACTGGTTGAATTTGGAGGGTATCGCATACTTCGATAAAGTAAAGCCAGTAATAGGTTCCGTTACACTGAACATCACACCTATCGATTTTCGTCCCATTCGAGTAATTCCGTCGTGGAACATCGCTATTTTTCCTTTTTTTACTTTTTTCTCTTGGCGTGTGTGCATAGATATAATAAGCTGTGGTCAGAAGGCTATCTTCTTTCCCCCTAGAGAACTCAGGAAAGAAGCTGTAAGTTCGTGTCCTGAATCATTCATTGGTCTGTAGGAGGTGAGAAGTAAGAAGGTGGTATGGGGAAGACGAGCGAGCAACAACTGCAGGCGGGTCATAGTTCACGTCGCCGGTCACGCACCGTCGCGTGCCGCCGCGTCGCGGACGTGATATCGAGAAGTGGCGTCTGGCGCAGGTAGCGACACGGCCCGGACAGGTGGAGAGAGAGAGAGGTGTGCCTCACCCCGGCGCCGATGCTTATCGGCCGACGCGCTGCCACAGCCGGCGGCTGTCGATTCGACGCGGCTACTCGACTTTACGACGCGTAATGGCTTCATCGCGTTACCGGCGCGCCGCGTGTCGGCATGCCACGCCACGCCGCCGGCTCCCACCGCCGCCGTGTGTACCGAAAACACGGGCGCCGGCGACAAGCGTGGTAATCGCTAACGAGGAGCGCCGTAAGCTGACGGAATCGACGCGCGCGATTTCACGCCGTTCCGGGCGATGCGCCAACACAAACATATGGCCGCGCGGTGTTCGATCCGCGGCGGAATATTTAAAAGCGAACAGGCGCCACCAATCTTGTTGTGCCCTGCAGTTCTCGTCAGCCTTGAAGGGTAACCGGCACTTTGATAACATTATTTCCGCCTATCGAGACATATAACGCGGTTGCTGCGTATCATATCTATCGACAACACTCCATTTGACCTAACTGCCTCTGCTGTTGTCGCTTGGGGCGACGTGTGCACTGCAATACTGCATGCTCCTTAGTAACAACAGGTATTTCAGCCCCTAACACGAACAACGAACGAGTTCATTCGGTGGTTCTGCCGAAAACACGATGGCTTGTATTAGCCTGCTGACGTTTGCAGGGGTCGCCAATGGATTCTTCTGACCTATGATCGCAAAGATAAATATGGAACGCATCAGGTCCTCCATTATTTTATTTCTTTGTCCTCAGTTGCCTGACAGGGTTTTTGTGGCTCCCCATGATTTATTTTCCCGTGCCGATCTTTTTATCTCAAACCAGGTCTTCCAACCAGCGTCCTCAGTAGTTCATTGCGTACAGGGTGAATCTGGTAAGTCAGGCCAGCACAGATATACCCAGAACGACTAAATACATCGAGGTACGATTTTTGTTAATTTGTAGCCGACATATGCAAGTAATTTTCAACATGTGAGGTTACCGAACTGTAGCCCCGACTTAAGCTTTTCAGCCAAATGGTTGACCGGAGTGAAATCAAACCGCTAGAAATAACGAAATGGATTTTTGTCCTAATTTTCCTTGCCTAACGATGAATAGGAATCGACAGAACTGGTATCAAATTGACTAGTGTGAAGTCCGTTTCGAAAATATATATATATATATATATATATATATATATATATATATATATATATATATATATATTGAACCTAATCTCGGTAATTAACCTCTATATAGCAGATCTCCCAAACACAAAGTCTAGAAAATTTTGCTATGTGGATGACATAGCACTGGCTACCAGAGACAAGTATCTCTTCAATACAGAGGAAGTCCTTAATAATGACGTTGAAATACTATACAATTGTTTCAAGAAATGTAGACTCAAGCCAAACCCTAAAAAAACTGAAGTATCTACATTCCATCTTAATAACAAAATGGCAAATGAAATTATTAACATAAAACTCGGAAACACCAAGCTCAAACATAATAAGTTTCCAAAGTACTTAGGTATAACATTGGATCGCACTCTTTCTTACCAAAAACATCTGGAGAACACCACTGCAAAAATTGGAACACGGAATAACATCATCCAAAAACTTAGCGGTAATACTTGGGGAGCTAACGCAAAAACATTACGCACCTCATCTATCGCCTTAGTGTTCTCTGTGGCTGAGTACTGCGCTCCAGTCTGGATTAATAGCTGTCACACCAAACTTATTGACAGGCAATTAAGTAATACAATGAGGTTGATTTCTGGAACTGTTAAATCAACGCCCACGTACTGGTTACCGGTGCTATGTAATATCCTGCCCCCGGACCTGCGTAGAAAAGCGGCCCTACTGCACGAATTCAGAAAGATTGAGACAAAACCAGAACTACCAATTAAAGAAGAATTCTCACAACTGCGACACACTCGATTGAAATCAAGAAAGCCACCCATACGCACAGCTGAGCAGCTTCAAAATAACAACTATGACCACATGAAACAATGGAGACTAGATTGGAACCAAAAGACAAATGACCAACTACAGACCTGGTTTGAGAGCTGTAACTGCAACATCTCTGGAATGGAACTAACACGGAAAACATGGTCCGCATTAAATCGAATACGTACTGGACATGGCAGGTGTGCGGATTCACTACACAAATGGGGAAGAGCGATGTCACCAGAATCCGACTGCGGTGCCCCTAGACAGACGATCCAACACATCCATGGTGGATGCTCCTTGCGAGCATATGCAGGGAACTGGTCCGACTTCCTGGAGGCATCCCCATCGGCGCTAGAATGGATCTCAAACCTCGATATAACCTTTTAACTGACCAATATAAAGATAAATTGTATTTATGATTGTTATAAGATTTTAATGTCTAACACTTGATGTATTAATGTTGCATGTATAGCCATACGCTAAATAAATAAAATTAATAGAAATTTAACTAGAGATTCGAGTGGAAACTGCACAGTGGATTTCGGTTCGAATTTTCGTAGCCAAACAACGAAAGGTAAGTGGACAAGTGGGGTATCAAGCTGATCATCGTGACATCTAATTTTGTAAAAAAAAAAAAATAATTGCATGGAAGTATCAGGGTAATTAAGAAAAAACTTAATTACTGATCAGAGGGAAAATTTTGTCCGAATTTTCATAGCCTAATGATGAGTAGGCAATGCACAAAAGGGATATCGAAATCAACACCATAAGGTATAGTTTCGCAAAAAAAAAAAAAAAAAAAAAAAAAAAAAAAAAGAAACAAAATTTAATACCTTGAAAGTAATCCAGATAATTGTAAGAAACTTAATTACTTGATTGAGTGAAAATTTCATGACGGATTTTATCTGAATTTTCATGGTTAGACAAATAGTGGGATATGGACTAGTGGGTATCAACTTTCTTTTAAATAAATTGTGGTAATTAAGGAAAACTTAACTATGTATTTGAAGGAAAATTTTGCCCGAATTTTCATAGCCCAATAATGTGTAAGTAATAGACAAATGGGGTATCAAATTGTCCAGTGTGAGGTTTAGTTTGAACACTGAAATATTACATGAACAGCCGCTGCTAGCTGTGTAAATGAAGTGTAAAAAAATCAGATCCCAGCATAAACAATTGAAACTTCTCTTCTTTGTCTGGACGCACGTAATCTTAATAATAATAGTAACAATAATAATTACAGAATACCAATCGATATTTAAGTAGATTATATTTTTTGCTTTCTGAACGGAACTTTAAAATAAAAATAATTTTTGAAAAAATAAATAAAATTATTATTTTTTTGTGGAACGTTTCGCCTGAAATTAAGAAATAAAACACTTTAGAGAAACATTCGACGCGCCTGTGATGATTCTCGAAATCATGTACAGAAAATGAGCTGACGATTGAGAATTTAAAGTTCATTGTTTAACTCAGAACCCTATAATATTAAAGAGCACTAGCGCAAATATGTGGAATTTGACTCATAGGGTAACCTATCCATGGTATCCCTCTCGTATTGGCCCTGTGGATAGCCCAACAAAAACTGAACACCGATCAAGCATGAGAACAGGAAGAAGGTGTACTGAACTCTGAAAAAAGAAGTGAACGGCCAATGCTCAACATGTGCAACATCGAGCGTAGTTGAATAGCCCTGCTGTTTTGGTTATGTGGTCACCGTGTTGGACTCCGACCAGGGAGGTTAAAAGATCCCTTTTTTTCATAAGATTGTAAACAGCCCGTTCAGTCGTTGACGTGTCCGTTAACTGTGTTCAAATTTGTGTCTGTTCGTGGTGTAACGTCCGTTTGCAAAAGTGTGGTGTAAGGAATGGACCTCCAGACGGACGTACCTTTTACTTGTTCTACACAAATACCACATGTTATGACTCTTGCGTTCCGATTTAGAAGTTTTGACTCTTGAATTCCTTTGTTGTAACGTAGTTCACACCTGTTTATTTGTTGTTTTCATTCCTGTGAGAGATCTATGCGGCGTCTCGCGTGGTGTCACTATCCATCACATTTACTTGCGACGGTAATGTATTCTTACCACGTGAATGACATTATAAAACCAATACATCACTAGCTGAGATACTCGGCTTTGCTCAGGGACTTGATATGAGATAGAGTGATTGTTGGAATAAAAGGATAAAGTTTAAAGTATAAGAGGTACAAAAAATGTTATTGAAAATATATTCAAACTACGTATAGTACTTGTTAAAGTATAAGAGGTGAAAATTTTTTTGAAAACATATTCTGACTATTTACAATAGTTATTTATAAACAAAATTTTCATTTGCACTCTACACATTTCACACTTTATTTTCAATTTTTATTCAGTCACTGCATCACTCGGACTATTCACACTTCACTGTTTGTTTTCACTCACAGCACTACCATTTCGGTTCCTCCCTTTGTCACTGTTACGAATCTGACTTTGCTTTATATAGCACCACCATTGGGTAGCCCCACCAGTGGCGCATATCAGAACATATCAAAAGGTTTCGGATAGTACACAATGGTCGAGGACATTCCAGGACATTCGAGAGTGTTTTGGAATTTTCCACAATGATCTAAGATTTTCCGGGACGTTCCCGAACATTTTGGAATCTTTTTGAATGTTCCAGACTATTCCTGAACATTCCAGAACACCCGTATCATTGTGGAACATTCCGGAACATTCTGAAATGTTGTGTAATGCTCTCTAATGTTCTGGTATGTTCTCAATCCTCTCGAATGTTCTCGAAGTTCGGGAATTTCTTGAGTACCCTTGGATGTTCTAGATATTTCTAGGCGGCCAAACTTCCCAGCACTTATATCTTCAAAAGCACGCCCTTCAGGGAGACACAGGAACCTCCTGCATGGATAGGGGATAGAGGACTACCACACCATGTAACTCCTTTGATCGTACTGGGACTTTTTTCTGAGTTTTAGCGGTACGCACATTGTTGGTTGGGTTCATTTGGGGGAAGAGACCAAACTGCGAGGTCATCGGTCTCATCAGATTAGGGAAGGATGAGGAAGGAAGTCGGCCGTGCCCTTTCAAAGGAACCATCCCGGAATTTGCCTGAAGCGATTTAGGGAAATCACGGAAAACCTAACTCAGGATGGCCGGACGCGGGATTGAACCGTCGTCCTCCCGAATCGCACATTGTTCACTTACCTTTATAATATCTGTATTGATGACAATTGCCAAGACTGCAGAAGTAGAACAGACACTTCAGTGACCAGGCAGATAATCATAATTTTGTGAAAAAAAATGGGGCAATGGGGCACGAGGGAGATCCGAACACGGATTTCCTGGTTTGGAGTCCAACACTGTGACTACACAGGCAAGAGTCCGCGGTTCTGGTAATCCGCTCATTGCATGCCTTGAACTTGGCCCGTTCACTGTTTCTGTTTTGCTTCTTTTTTCATAGTTCAGTACACCTTCTTGCTGATCTCATGGTTGATCTGTGATCAGTTTTTCACGGGCTCTCGCCTGAGCCATTTTACCGCTAAACCTGAGGGGGGGGGGGTGTGTGTGCAATGGGGAGTTTCCCTTGTCAGCGCTCACCTTACATCACTAACGTATGAGCATCTCGTCTGCTGTACATTATTTCAGCTACCAAAAATGTTCAAATGTTCAAATGTGTGTGCAATCTTATGGGACTTAACTGCTACTGTTATCAGTCCCTAAGCTTACACACTACGTAACCTAAATTATCCTAAGGACAAACACACACACCCATGCCCGAGGGAGGACTCGAACCTCCGCCACGACCAGCCGTCTTGTCCAAGACTGCAGCGCCTTAGACCGCTCGGCTTTTCAGCTACCATTCAAATTTGCGTCAATGTTTCTCTAATTTATTTTTTTACTTGCTTTCAGAAAAATCTTTTCACAATATATTTTTTCAATTTTTTAAAAAATACAACTACCTATATACTTCTTCTGCGTAATTTTAAAGATCATTCAAGGAAGACTTCAGTGGCATAGCATATGTGGAACATGATCAAATAGTAACGAGATTACAATATCGCAATCCACGGTCCCGACGTCAGAAGAAGAAGTCACACAAACGTTTAACCCATGTAAAAAATGTAAGCAAATACGGAAGTCAGTTATGACGACCGTCACAGCAAGTGCTCATAATGCTGACCTAGAGCATCGCTGTAAAGCTGTTCCCAACAACTTTCATCTGGCAGCGCAGGCTCGTGTCTTACGACATTTGTTGTTTTCGGAGTTTCCTTGAAGATCATTTGTGTTAATTACCGCCATCATAGTTATAGGGTTTAAGAAATATATACCAACAGACTATTAGGAGTTGTAGAGTCTCTCTTGCGAAACAAACTATGGATAGGACCCAATATCTGGAAAAGTCATCCAAAGCCCTTACAGAGTATCAAACTTAAAGGGCCCTGCCGCTTGACTATGTCTATGAGAAAAAGTGACCTCTAATGCTGACCCCTCTGCCGTGTCTGCTCTTAGCGGTTTGTACTTCTGAATGCCTTAGACGTCTTCCAACGTCCTGATATTGTCAGGCCCATTGTAAGGCATTCGGCGCTCCGTCTGCGTCACAACTCCCCTTTTCTGTGGAAGGGATGGCCCGGCGACAGGCATTTTCCCTTGTAACTGCAACCCTGTGTGATGTACGTGGAATACGTTTCTAGATATGGGATCCTGCCCACAATTTGTTCCTCCAGATAGCCTGGAGGAACCCCGAAGTTTGTCAGTATATTTGTGATACACTCTGTACATTTCAGTACCGTTGAGCGCTCCCCAATTCCGCGGTTTTGACACTTACGGGCCTAACTACACTGCTGGCCACCGTAAATGCAACACCAAGAAAGACAAGAGGTAGCACAACAAAATTTATTTTGTAGATAACATGTTGACCAAGTATCACATGATTACGTTTACAGACGTCTGTGACATGTGGTTCCTGCCTGAATCAGTAGCCAGAGTAGCCGCCATTGTTGGAGATCACCGCTGCCACACGTCTCGGCATTGAGTCAAAGAGACGTTGGATGTGTTCCTGGGGTACAGCAGCCCAAGCAGCTCCCACACGTTGCCAAAGATCATCTGGTGTGGCAGCTGGGGATGTAATCTGGGTCACTCGTTGAGCAACCATGGACCACATGTTTTCTATCGGCGAAAGATCCGGAGAGCGAGCCGGCCAGGGAAGCAATTCAATCTGGTTATTGACGAAGAACCTTTGGACAATGCGTGCCACGTGTGGTCGCGCATTATCCTGTTGAAATATGGCTGTGGCCGAGCCCTGAAGGTAAGGAAGGACAACTGGCTCCAGCACCTCGGATATGTAGCGCCGGCTATTTAAAGTACCGGCAATGCGTACTAGAGGCGTGCGAGAGTAATATCCAATACCGCCCCATACCATAATACCCGGTGCAAGACCAGTGTAGCGGTGCACAATGCAGCTGTCCAGCATCCTCTCTCCACGGTGTCTCCACACTCGAATCCGACCATCGTGGTGCTGCAGACAGAAGCGTGCCTCGTCAGTAAAGACAACGTCATTCCATTCTGCCGTCCACATCCGTCTGTCATCACACCATTGGCGACGGAGACGTCTGTGGTTCTGCGTCAATGGTATACGAAGCAATGGACGTCTTGCGGACAGACCACTCTGCTGTAAACGGCGTCGAATGGTACGCGCCGACACTGGATGATGCGTTACAGACGCAATGTGCTGTGCTATGGTTCGGGATGTCACTGAGCGATCCGTCACTGCCATGCGCACAATTTGCCTATCAGCACGTGCAGTGGTGCACCGAGGTGAATGCGATCGACCACGTCGGTCCGTCGTACCCTCCTGCATCCAACGGTCACATATCCGCATTACAGTTGTTTGGTTTCGTCCAACACGACTAGCGATTTCTCTGTATGATAATCCACAATCTCGGTAAGCCACTATCCTTCCTCTGTCGAACTCGGATACTTGATCAAACGATGTTCGCTGTTGTCTACGAGGCATAACTGATCGTCTTGTGAAACAACCACAAGGTAAACATACGTGCCGAACGTACACTCGTCGAAATCGCCAAGCCTTAAATGGCGCTATGAGGTGGCGCCACAGGCGCGCGTGATGTGCGTCTGCGCTGAAATTCTAATCAGTTGCATATCTCATCGCTGCAAACCCATGGTGTAAATTTCACTTGATTCGGATGCTTCCTTCAGGGTGTTGCATTTACGGTGGCCAGCAGTGTATTTATTACCCATTCTACTATTAGAATTGTAATTTACACAGTGCGTCCCAGTCATTTGAAGCCTAAATTATACAGACATTAGGGGATCCAGAATTGCATAGTTTGAGATAAGAAACTAATAGTCAGAAATCTATCTTTAGTTTGTTATTGCCATAAACAACTTAGAACTTAAAGTAAAAACTTAAGGTCATAGTAATTACTGTTCCAAGCGGTGACTACCACCGTCAGTGCATGCATCGCAACAAAATGTATAGAGAGAACTGATCCCTTGGTTTAGAACCATTCGGTCCTATTATTTGTTCACAATGTCTGATAGGAATTTAATTGCTTCTGCACCAGTATTCCCCACATTGCATTCTTAAATATTCCCGGCGGGGTCAGGGATTTTCTCTGCCTCGTGATGGCTGGGTGTTGTGTGATGTCCTTAGGTTAGTTAGGTTTAAGTAGTTCTAAGTTCTAGGGGACTGATGACCATAGATGTTAAGTCCCATAGTGCTCAGAGCCATTTGAACCATTCTTAAATGTGTGCATTTCACAGTCAGTTTCTCGTGAGTTCCTATTCACAGCAAAACATTTCATTCAAGTAAAATGACGTCTGTTATGAAACTTTTCTCCGTACATTGGTCCGGCTTTCCGGACATTGCATCCTCCAGCACTGTACTTTAAATACAAGTCTGCAAGTTTCTATAGTTCTCCATCTTCGACTGTAAACTTACCATATAAATGATGGTAATCTCTAACATGCATTTCACACGAAGGAAGCATATTGTTTTCCAAGATAGCGCCACCAACTTCTATGAGCCAGAAAATGGTAGGTACGAAACTCGTTTAGACGTTGCGAAATTTCATAGGTGCCATCCGGTTGCAGAACCGAGACCTGTTCACCAGCAAAATAAAGTGGCAATGTTTTATTTCACTTATATCGTATATGATTTTAATGTAGGACTACTTGAAACAGAGTCTTCCATCAACGAAGTGAACATTTGTGCCGAGGCCCCAACGCTGTAACTGCGTAGGTGTGCCGTATGGACACTACATAATTCTTCATAAAAATTGTCAGTTTTGTATACTGTAACTGGCGTCATTTTTGTCACCGTATTTATATATCGTCGTGAAGCAGAAGCTACTCCGTCCACGATACTCATTGAATAGCTGTCTTCCCAATTTTCTTCTGTCACTCTCACGGCATAAACTGACGTCTCAAACTGATATATTTAGTAATGTATCCAACTTTTGTATAAATTACATGTATTTATGATTCAGTGCGCATTTTCCAAGTTTTTACCTATTTTATGGAAAGCTGCGCATCTTAGGATATAGGTGTTTCCATTACTGTTATGAGTTTTAGTTCGTTCACGGGGAAACATAAATCCTAAAAAGTGACCACTTGTATCAGAAGACAACAGGAGGACTTGGTCCTGATATTCTAGTTTGACGTAATTAGCGAAATGCAATCTCTTAATCAGCGCACATTAGAGAAAGTGTGTAGACGAAACATGAGAAGATTTTTCTTAAGTACACGACGCTTAAATTTCAGCCTAACTGTTTCAAAACAATGGAAAGCCTTACCACGAAGATTAAACTCAGTAACAGTAGCGGAGAGGTTCTACAAGCTATTGGTTAAAACATTGGCATCCTTGGATTCGACGCCTACGACTCTGTGGAGGTTTTTGGCCATGCAGTGTGGAAGCGAGCAGAACTGTACCTGGACGGGGGGGCCGAGTGTAGTCCGTGCGACGCGATGGTCGAGAGCAGATAGCGAGCGCAGGCTGCGCTGTGTGTGTTTTAAGCCCACAGTAGCCGTTTGTTATAATTAAGCCGGCCTCCACGCGAGAGCCGCATTACCGCCACGAGTTAAGCAGTGCCGGACCAGCTAAACGGCTTAGCGACGCGCAAAGTCCCAGCGGCGCTTTCAGAGTCTGCACTGCCTCGCTGGCAGAGGAGAAGCTAACTAGACGACGAGGAAGGCTCAAGCTATGCACGTATAAATTATTGGACGCGGTAGTGTTTAATATTACAAAGGGAGATCTAGCATATCAGTTGACATTTGAGAAAGATCGGCTGAGCCGTCGCAGCTTGCTTGTCAGAGAGATGCCATGAAATGCCTAATGACCATAAACAGAACTCTGCCACATTGTGTAAAGTTGACCGGAGAGTTCCAAAAACATTTTATGTTAAATAACAACACAATGACGATGAAAATTCTTTTATTTTAATTATTGTACTTGTTCAAAAGTTCTTAATTCGTGGCAATAG
The DNA here is from genome assembly GCF_023898315.1 of Schistocerca nitens. NCBI lineage: Eukaryota > Metazoa > Arthropoda > Insecta > Orthoptera > Acrididae > Schistocerca > Schistocerca nitens. The sequence continues at coordinate 526,111,197 of NC_064619.1, read as the reverse complement.
CTAAATGTCAGTATTCCGAACCTCCATCTGAATATTAATCTTTTTAAAAGGAGTGATTTTTTTAACATTTTCAATGATCTAATGCTGAGACTCATTTTCCTAGGTCTTATGTATGTCGTACATTGACGCTTCGCAACGACAACCAGAGCAATAATAAAAGTTCGTCTGTTACACTTACCTATTTACATAAACAAGTAAAACTTGGCAAATTCTTGGAGAAATCGAAGAGAAGTTGGCCGTCTTTTCTAGAGCGGTTCTTTTATTAACAAACATTCGCGAAAGTGGCAAGAATATGACCAAATGAGTGCAGCAACAATGTGTCACAGTGGGTGCTGCAACAATTGCCTATGGTAGTCTACTGGTGCAGTGTTGTTGTTGTTGTTGTTGTTTTTGGGGAAGGAGACCAGACAGCGAGGTCATCGGTCTCATCGGATTAGGGAATGACGGGGAAGGAAGTCGGCCGTGCCCTTTGAAAGGAACCATCCCGGCATTTGCCTGGAGCGATTTAGGGAAACCACGGAAAACCTAAATCAGGATGGCCGGACGCGGGATTGAACCGTCGTCCTCCCGAATGCGAGTCCAGTGTTTAACCACTGCGCCACCTCGCTCGGTTTACTGGTGCAGTGAAAAGTCGTTGTTGGGAATGTCTGTACGTCACGAATTTGTCACGTAGGTCGCAGTTACGACCCGTTTGTCGTATCATACAACTGAGATCGTAAGAGCTGTCAGTGTGAAAATGCCGCGTGTGTTCAAATGTAAATTGGGTGAATTGAAGAAATGAAGGTTGAATATTTCAAACTGTTTCTCACGGAAATTTTTTACTGGAAATAAGCACTAACGAGGCCAGCTGAGTGTAATTAATCACCAAAAGAACCCTGTTAAACAGGGTTGCGGGTTGGTCAGCCAATTGTTCGTGCTAAAGAAGAAGAGTGTGTGTTTGTTCGGTATTTATTGTAATCACACTTTCGTTTTCCTAAACTTTCTTTGTATGATACTTTGAAATTAGTATTAAAATTTAAATACCATGCCTGATTTATTTTTCAGTTATTGTAAAATTCCAGAATAATTAAAGTCACCATAGATTCATAGACAATAAACAATGATCACCTAAAAAATAATCGGTTAACTACACCTCATGCTCCGAAAAAAAATCAATGTGTTAATTTTATTGTTTTCTGAAATACTGAAGTTTAAATTCCAAAATCGGTCAAATTCAGCCCATTTTACGGTAATGTCGATAGTCACTTGTTCTTTGCTGAAACCTGCTGCTAGCTGCAAACTCGTGGACTCAGCAATCCTTATGTCTTCATTTTTTTCAGTAATAGCATAGTAAGTCTTTGCAACTTTCATTTCTCTCTTCTCGAACAGATGTTTTATTTTCCGTTACTGTGCATATTTGTTCACTAGACTTAAGAACTCAACATTACTCAAAGGCACAATCTGGCTATCAAAATTTTTAACATGATCGTACCATACCATCTTCTGTTCATTACTGACTCTTCTCGGAAAAAAAACCTCTTGTTATCTCTGAAAAAAAGTTTCATTGCTACCTCTTTGTTTTCCCGTAAAGCTTTAAGTCTGTCACCTAAGGAAATTCATGGAACTGCATATTCCTCTAGCTTCTCTGATTGTCATTTTAAGAAGTATGCCTATTGATACGGCTTCCTTCATATTATTTTCATCTCACTTATGTTCTGAGTTCTCTGTTGCCTTTGGCCGGCCGGAGTGGCCGAGCGGTTAAAGGCGCTACAGTCTGGAACCGCACGACCGCTACGGTCACAGGTTCGAATCCTGCCTCGGGCATGGATGTGTGTGATGTCCTTAGGTTAGTTAGGTTTAATTAGTTCTAAGTTCTAGGGGACTTACGACCACAGCAGTTGAGTCCCATAGTGCTCAGAGCCATTTGAACCATTTGTTGTCTTTGCCTGTTAAATAAATAACCGTAAAGATCTAAGTTTTTATGCTAGAACCTACCTCTTTTTTTTCTTTTTTTTTTTTTTTTTTTTTTTTTAATTGGCCTGTCTGACTCAACCCTTACGTACCTCTGTACAAGTTTTAAAGATTCCAACTGTAATTGCCTGGGTTGTTGGCCTTGGTGGTCCAAAGATAAACCGCGTGCCTGGAAACCGAGAGGTCGGGTATCAAATCTCTGTCAGGTCCCGGAAATTCTTGTTTTCACCTCTCAGTGATGGGCGATTCGTCGGGAACGACACATGGTTCGGATTTCACGTTAAACCGTAGCTCCTCTTTCTCCGGTTGGGTAACTAAGGTAGTTGAGAGACACGTGCCACCGAAGTGGCGTCCGATAGCAAGATTTGCACTTGGTCACTTGGGTTACAAATTGTCAATCTGCGACATAGATAATAACATCAGTTGAATATAAAGATACAATAAAAACGTAATAGCGTATTATTTACTTGCAAACAAAACACAACACACAAAAGTTAAATTCGTGCACCGAAATACTCAGATACCATGCCAGAAATAGAGTGAGCGATCTTCTTCCTCCATAGTTCACATTGCAGTGTCGTGACGTATGCTGTCCGCAGCACTTGAGTTTCGAAACAGCTCTTCTTCGGTACAGTACGTTGCCCAATATTACTCGACCTTTCCCTACTTTAATTTAGGGTTAAATTTACAAAAAACAGTCCAAGTTCATTTACTTCACAGGCTCATTTTAAGGCGAGTTCGAGAAAAATGTACAGAGTAACATAACTGCTTTGACTATTTCAGATCTCATTTAATTATGATAACGAATTTTAGTTGGTTGGTTCTGAGGACTATGCGACTTAACTTCTGAGGTCATCAGTCGCCTAGAACTTAGGACTAACTAAACCTAACTAACCTAAGGACATCACACACATCCATGCCCGAGGCAGGATTCGAACCTGCGACCGTAGCGGTCGCTCGGCTCCAGACTGTAGCGCCTAGAACCGCACGGCCACTCAGGCCGGCGAATTTTAGTTGAAGTTACTAATCATGTAATAACCACACTAGAAGTTGTTGGATTGCAGCAACCGGATGTACTGGGATACGGCAGTGCATGTGTCGTTCATAAGTACGATTCAATGTTTCTTTGGAGACGCATTTGTGTCCTAAGGAGCAGGCACTGCAGCGACTGCAGCCGTTACGAAAAACGTGAAATGTACAGGGCTATTACAAATGATTGAAGCGATTTAATAAATTCACTGTAGCTCCATTCATTGACATATGGCCACGACACACTACAGATACGTAGAAAAACTCATGAAGTTTTGTTCGGCTGAAGCCGCACTTCAGGTTTCTGCCGCCAGACCGCTCGAGAGCGCAGTGAAAGAAAATGGCGACAGGAGCCGAGAAAGCGTATGTCGTGCTTGAAATGCACTCACATCAGTCAGTCATAACAGTGCAACGACACTTCAGGACGAAGTTCAACAAAGATCCACCAACTGCTAACTCCATTCGGCGATGGTATGCGCAGTTTAAAGCTTCTGGATGCCTCTGTAAGGGGAAATCAATGGGTCGGCCTGCAGTGAGCGAAGAAACGGTTGAACGCGTACGTGCAAGTTTCACGCGTAGCCCGCGGACATGCTGGAAAATTGGCTCATGCCACAACTGGAGACCGACAGCGCCGACTTCATCTTTCAACAGGATGGTGCTCCACCGCACTTCCATCATGATATTCGGCATTTCTTAAACAGGAGATTGGAAAACCGATGGGTCGGTCGTGATGGAGATCACGATCAGCAATTCATTTCATGGCCTCCACGCTCTCCCGACTTAACCCCATGCGATTTCTTTCTGTGGGGTTATATGAAAGATTCAGTGTTTAAACCTCCTCTACCAAGAAACGTGCCAGAACTGCGAGCTCGCATCAACGTTGCTTTCGAACTCATTGATGGGGACATGCTGCGCCGAGTGTGGGAGGAACTTGATTATCGGCTTGATGTCTGCCGAATCACTAAAGGGGCACCTATCGAACATTTGTGAATGCCTAAAAAAACTTTTTGAGTTTTTGTATGTGTGTGCAAAGCATTGTGAAAATATCTCAAATAATAAAGTTATTGTAGAGCTGTGAAATCGCTTCAATCATTTGTAATAACCCTGTATTAGCAGTTGCAAATATGGAGAACCATCAGATGTATAATGGTTGTCCATGTTCGCAACTGGGAATGTATTTCAGGTATTTCATAACGGCTGTAGTCGCCGCACTGCCTGTTCCTTTGTTCCTTCGGACACGTTTCCGTGTCTGAAGAAACAATTGCATCGCACTTATGAACGACACAGGGACTGCAGTATCGTATTTATCCGCCGACACCGGGCAAGCGACTTTCAGTTAAAATGTCTCCCCTGTACGGGAATATACATAATGAATGTACGAGTGCGGCCTGTAGACTCATGGTTGACCACATATGGAAGAAGTTTGCGTCTGGCCCCGCGTCGCGCTTGGATAGCCTAATGGATGACGGCACGGTAGTTCAGCGTGTTCGGTCAGAGGGTTAAGTGCCCTCTGTAATAATAATAATAAAAAAAAACTCAGTCAATGAATAAACGAAGAACTTCAACGGGTGTCATGGGACATCCGCCCCGAACAAACGCAACGAACAATGCGTAACAAACAATACGATAAAAAAATCTCTCACCTGTACCATTGATTTAAAAAAAAGGTAAAGCAACCACTCGTGTTAAGTGGGAATCTGGTTCGAGTCCCGAATTTCATTGTCGTTATTGCATTATACAGCTGATGGTTGTCCATATTCGCAACTGCGAGTACATATAATGCATACTTTGTTGTATACGGGCCGGTCTGTGTGGCCGAGCGGTTCTAGGCGCTTCAGTCCGGAACCGCGCTGCTGCTACGGTCACAGTTTCGAATCCTACCTCGGGAATGGATGTGTGTGATGTCCTGAGGTTAGTTAGGTTTAAGTAGTTCTAAGTCTAGGGGACTGATGACCTCAGATGTTAAGTTCCATAGTGCTTACAGCCATTTGAACCTTTTTTTTTTTTTTTTTTTTTGGTATACGACATCGATTTCCATGCTAAAGAGCCTGATGATGCGGATTCGAAATTTATAACAATCTATATAACAAAGAATCACGACACGCGTTTTAGTGGAGACAGAGTGGAAGGAGAATATCTTTACTCTTTAGAATAAAATATTTAACAATTAAGGTCTCTAATTTCCAGCACCTTGGAAGCACTTTGGTTTCGGACATGTCCGAAAGAACAGACTCCACGCATTCATATAACTGATTCGCTTCGATGGACAATGAATCCACAACTTTAAGTGCGGATGCACAATATCGTTCGACTTATAGCGGGAATCTAAAATTAGCGAGCACGGAGGACAAGGTCGGGGACTGCGCGTAGGTGGCAGTGTGGGTCGGCCGGGGAGCGAGACGAGACAGGCCGTGCGTTTGCGATAAACCTGTGCCCGGATGGCGCAGTGGTTAACGCAGCTGCCTAGTGAGCAGGGGATCCCGAGTTCGAGTTCCGGCCTTGCACACATTTTACTTGTCGCCGCTAATTCCTCATAAAGTCCCGGCGGAGCTGACATCATCATCAGTTCCTCCTTTTCCTTTCCTTTCTCGCCCCTCCACCTTCATTTTACATAGCAAGAAGTTTGTTGTGGGGCGTCACATTAGACCGGAACACACGTCTTGTGGTATATCCTGACTTGTCACCTTTGACCATTGCGCAGTTCTTTAAGAATTCTCATGAGAGGAGGAAGACGCACACCCCGTCGATACTGAGACCACTCAGGTGGACAAGAGTGAGGAGGGATATAGGCCGCGGCCTGTTCCAAGTCATCGACTGATGGAAATACTGGAAATCCAAACTAGGATGTCCGATGGAGTTTCTACCCCTGCTGCTGCACAACGCCAGTCCACTAGCTCAAAGAAATGAATCACGGAAATGTCACAATCAGAAGGTTTTTAGGTGCAACTTAGTTGTATAGTCATGTTTCCAACAGAATGGGAGATGAAAAAAAAAAATCCTAGCACAAGCACACGAGAAGCTTAATTTTCCCTCTTCCGCAACGAATCCTTCCGAGTCATCGCTGTCACCTCGCACGTTCCACTCCACCTCTCAACACTTCCCAGTTCGTGCTTCGTGACTCCACTTATCTGTTAGCTGTAAGATAATGCGGTAGATTAGACGAAATTTTAATAATGCACTTCTGAGAAGAGAATGGTTCAACGAGGCAAACAAACTCCGGATGTTTGTCTTCACAGCTTTCAGGAACATATATAACTGCACGTCGGCCGGTATTCAAATTGATTAACATTCATTATGTACTACGCGCTCGCAGTTAGTTTTTAGGCGCCGAGCTCGCTCTGAAAGCCGAGTTTAGCGCAAGAAGCACGCCTGCGTGATTACGGGCTTCCTAATGGAAGGCACTCTGGCTGACTCCGCCGCTCCCTCCCCCCCCCCCCCCCCCCGCCACCCCCACCACTTGGCTGTGTTGTGCCCCGCAGGCACCCTCACGACAGTTCCGCAGCACGACTTTCTTCCAAATGGTCAGCTGTTTGCCGACGGCTCATAGTCTCTAACACGAAACACTCAGAGCAATCATCGCCACTTTGTCACGTCTGTAACGAGAACTGCTGGGAAATTTGACGCTAAAATACATGTCTTATGAGTATGCACCTTTTGTGTTTTTAACACACACCATTGGGCAGGATTGCTGTGTTAGTCTTTGACTTCTGAGAATGCAGTTTGCTCGTCACTGGTAGAAAACAAAAGACACCAACAGCGTTATGTGGCTATGAAGCACAGTCTTTGCATTTCACCTATAAACACAGTTTACTGTACTACTAAAAATCACCGTTTTAGGCACTAAGATTGACCACTACAATTAATTAAATGGCTTAGCTTGCGACATAGAGTTGCGCAGAAGGCCTGCAACCACAATACGATTAATTGAGCGGACCCTTATCTCTTATTTGGGATATTAAATAACGAGAAAACTTCGTGGACGCGTTTCGGTCATAGAACATCGTCAGCTATTTTCTTATTTTATTTTATTTTTTTTATTCATCAACCTTGGGACTGATTTGATACGACTCGCCACGAATTCCTCTCCTGCGCCAACCTCTTCGTTTCAGAGTAACACTTGCACCCTTCTACCTCAATTATTTGCTTGACGTATTCGAATCTCTGCCTTCCCCTAAAGTTTTGCCCTTTAAAGTTCCCTCTAGGACTATGGAGAGTAATCACCGCTGACTTATCACATATCTTATCATCCTGTCCCTTCTTTCTTTTTGACCGAGCGAGGTGGCGCAGTGGTTAAACACTGGACTCGCATTCGGGAGGACGACGGTTCAATCCCGCGTCCGGCCATCCTGATTAGGTTTCCCGTGATTTCCCTAAATCGCTCCAGGCAAATGCCGGGATGGTTCCTTTCAAAGGGCACGGCTGACTTCCTTCCCCGTCCTTCCCTAATCCGATGACACCGATGACCTCGCTGTCTGGTCTCCTTCCCCAAAAACAACCCAACCTTCTTTCTTTCAGTATTTTACATGTAAACCTTTACTCGCCATTTCTATGGAGAACCTTCTGATTCCTTATCGTATCAGTCCACCTGATTTTCAACATTCTTCAGTATCAACACATCTCAGATGCTTCGATTCTCTTCTTTTCCGTTTCTCTCACTGTCCACGATTCACTACCATACTATGGTGCGATTCTAACGTGCATTCTCAGATATTTCTTCCTCAAAGTAAGGCCTATTTTCACACCAACAGACTTCTCTTGGCCACGAGAGCTCTCTTTGCCTGTGCTAGTCTGATGTTTTTTGCCCTCCTTGCTTCGTCTGTCAACGGTTGTTTTGTTTCTAGGGTAGCAGAATCCCTTAATTTTGTCTATTCTTTGGCCTCCACTTTTGCTCTTAAGTTTGTCGCTGTTCTCATTTCTGCTACTTCTCGCTACTTTCGTCTTCCTTCAATTTACTCTCAAGCCATATTTTGTACTCATAAGGCTCTTCCTTCCAGTCAGCAGACCCTGTAATTGATCTACACTTTCACATGGGGTAGCAATGTGATCAGGGAATCTGATATTGATACCCTTTCACGCTGGATTTTAATCCTACTCTTGAACCTTTCTTTTTTTTCCATCATTGCTTCTTTGATGAATAGACTGAACAGCAGGGGCGGAAGACTGCATCCGTGTCTAATTCGAACACTTTGTTCTTCGTCTCCCTGTCTTATTTTACAATCATCAGACTATCAGTAACAAACTTGATACAAAGTTTCGTGACAAGCGGTAACTGTATGAAAATCGGTGCTCATCCCGTACCTGAGCCCATGTGATAGTTTCACTTTACCTTCCTGCACAGTGATACTCTTTTTACAGATGATACTAGTATTGTACCCATTCCAAAAAATATATATAGCAACAGAAGAAATGGGAAATAATGTTCTTAAAAGTATTATTGTGTTGTTTTCTGAAATGTCGTCACTCCAGGTTCAAAATCACGTAACATATTCAGTTTTGCACGTCTAAATGTATTGAAACAATGAGAAATGCAACGCATGACGAAATAATTAGTAGGGTTGAAACATAAAACTTTTGGGTATCGACTTTGTTGAGAATTTAAACTGGAAAGAACACGTTTTTCGTGTCCTAAAATCACTCGGTTCAGCCACATTTGCACTTCAAATCATTCCAAATCTTGCAGAGAAGCAAATCATTATGTTAACTTAATTTACGTATTTCATAACGTCGTATGGAATAATGTTCTAAGGCAATTCGTTATTAAGGAAGAAGGTTTTCAAAACGTGAAAACATGCTGTTAAAATAATATGTGGGGCATATCCACGACCAGTCTGTAACATCTGTTTCAGCAGTGAATCAGTTCGACTACCACTCCACAGCATATTTATTCCCTCGTGAAGTTTGTTGGAAATAACCCACTACAGTTCAAATGGAACAATGAGGTATATAGTTACGTTACCAGAAAAAATGACATTTATTACTCCACATTAATCTTATGTAGCAAAAAGGGAGCTAAATGCTGCCATCAACATTTTTATCACTTTACTCCATTTGATAACTCCTATTTATGTAATGTGTAATGGGTGGTGTGTATGACGCACTAATTCACATCTCTATTACTAAAAGCAAATCTTGTAAATAGTCATCATGTAGCTATATTTATGTATGAATGTGCACGGTAATATGAATGTCTCGTTCCACGTCACTGCGATTAATGATGCAGGGGACATAAACTAGCTAACTAACGTATTTGCACGATACGGCTGTTTCGAGAATATTGTAATTTTCCACATTAAGGAGTGGTTACCAATCTTAGCATTATCCTGATGTATGTGTGTAGTATCATCACAGTTTCTATATGATGAGCCAGATGCCTTCGAAACTTCGGAGATTGTAATTAAGGCTGTGGACAAGGTCTTTACTTTAGAATGCACAGAGTAGTGACTGATCGCAGTTCTCTGGGGGGTGCCAAATCCACATCTGTGCTTGTATCCGTCTCTTCGTTCAGGATAATGAGCAGCATTCTCCATATTGTGGGTTACTCTTGCATGCACCCGGACAACTCGTCCCTGCCGGCCGGGGTAGCCGAGCGGTTCTAGGCGCTACAGTCTGGAACCGCGAGACCGCTACGGTCGCAGGTTCGAATCCTGCCTCGGGCATGGATGTGTGTAATGTCCTATGTTAGTTAGGTTTAAGTAGTTCTAAGTTCTAGGGGACTGATGACTTCAGAAGTTAAGTCCCATAGTGCTCAGAGCCATTTTTGAACCAACCCGTCCCATCAACACATTGGACTCCAAGTAGAAGTGAAGATAATTGCTTTTAATTTGGGCATACGGAAATATTCCTGTATAACATATTATAATAACTTATACAAACGAAATACTCTGATGCAATTTTTCCTTTAGATAAACTCATAATGCTTCAATGACATGGTACGCTCACAAATGATACTGTAATTAGCAGTCAAATAATTAAAAGATGAAGTACTGCAGATAAAGTTGTTTTGTTATCTACTAGCATATTTCTCCAATTTTCAGCGTAGGCTTCTCCGAAAGAAGGGCCATTTCATAACAGGGGATAGTCAGTGATTAAAAGAGAATAGATTTATGTCTTTCAAACGTAAGTTTCCTTACGCCAGGCGACAGAGAACATTAACCTGAAGTGGCACCTGTCTGTTGTTCCGACTGAAGCTATTCGCAGAGACTTCGGAAAAAAATCTTATGGGACACGAGACAGCCGTTAACGTTCAGCTGGAAGGCACAGATTAAAGTAGTAAGTAATTTAATATAGGCCCCTGAGTGCGTCCCGACTAAAGCGCCAAATTGCTTAATCAATGCAATTTCCTCTGGATTTTCTATTTAAATAAAGATCGATACAGCCTCGTCGATTAAATTGTAACTACTTTAAGTCATGGCCGATCTTGGCGCATGCAGAGAGCTCGCTAAATTTAATCAATTAAACACTAAACGCGTTCACAAGGGTTTCCCTGTCCGCACGCCGTATCCCAAGCATCGCTTACCGTCTAACATGGATTTACGTTACACAGCCTGGAGTGGAAGAGCATGGAAATAACAGACGTTACATCACAAAGATGGTATGGTGAGGTAAATACTCAATAGAAAATGCAAAGCTAACACCTCTAAAGACGTAACGTAGAAAACAAACCACAATTCGAAACACACGGCATGGTTGTTGTAATGTGCAAACTCAGTTCTGCACGGTGTTGGAAAGTTAATCACTTGTAAATAGTGTTAAGTCCCATAGTGCTCAGAGCCATTTGAACTTGTAAATAATAACAAAAGTGGTTGTAGGATAAAAATAACGAACATTTGGCAAAACAGTTGTGTTTTGCAGAAATTTAAGGACCAATCACAGTAATTTATGACTTGCAATTACTTTTTCGCAAGTAACTTCCCTATGGTCACCAAGGATTATGACAAATAATACTCTTCACTGCAAACTTTTTCATGCTCTTTTTGCAGAGTTTGCATCGTTCTTGTCTTAGAGCCGGTGCATATGACTTGTTGTCTTCCATCGATGAGTTAACCACTTCGAAGATTCCTGAAGGTCAATCTCTGTTATGTAAATTTTTTTGCTAAATTAAGCCCAGGTTTGTGAAGAACCTACACCATTTAGGTAATTTCATTTCACGAGCTGCATATACGTACTGCTATGTTACATACACATTAATTTCACCAGTATTCAGAAACCCATAAAACACAATCTTAGGCCAGTGTCGTGTGCGTCTGCTATACGAAGCTCGCATCTCGTGGTCGTGCGGTAGCGTTCTCGCTTCCCACGCCCGGGTTCCCGGGTTCGATTCCCGGCGGGGTCGGGGATTTTCTCTGGCTCGTGATGGCTGGGTGTTGTGTGCTGTCCTTAGGTTAGTTAGGTTTAAGTAGTTCTAAGTTCTAGGGGACTGATGACCATCGATGTTAAGTCCCATAGTGCTCAGAGCCATTTGAACCATTTTTTGCTATATGAATAATTCTTGCAAATTTCGTTTGATGAGTCAACCTCCACTTTCGTTTTCCGTTTTTTTTTTTTTTTTTTTTTTTTTTTTAGTTGGCATATACTACACAGTTGACATTACTAAGAAAGTTTTCCTTCTTAGGTGACATCAAATATTGATTTATACTAGAATCAAAGAGGAAAGAAACATTGTTTGAGATGCTGGTCGTATTTTAGTGTGAAAAGCTCAAACTGATGGTAACATGGGTGATTTTTCACCCAGATATTTCTGTACAGGAGTACTGAAGCAAGTGACACACATCTTTCAACAGTAGCTAAACTTATACTACTAAAAAATGAGCAACCCAGGATGGCCAACACTCTAAGCAGGTTTGTCACTTCACAACAGAGAAATTATATTTCACTTGTACGGGGAAATATGTAGTGTATTAATGACCCTGGAGACAAATTTAATAGTAATCTCAAACATTTCGTAGATGATGAGGTTTTCTGTAATGATATACTCTCTGTAAAAAGCTGCACGAATATTCACTCGGATCTTGATAAGATTTCAAATCGGCGCAAAGGTTGCCAACTTGCTTGAAATATTTAAATGTTCAGAAACATGAAACTGTACGCTTCATAAAACGGAAAATCGTAGAATCCTACCTCATTAATGTTTTCGTACTTAAAATACCACTTCAAAACTGGCTTCCTTTCATCGAATGTAAGCCTTGCGCCAGCCATGTTTACTCGAGTAGCTAGGAGCAAATAAGAACAAAACACTGACTATCTGGCGACTGTCATCTGACAAAACAAAACAACGCAATACAACGCTCGTGTGGCGATTCCCGGAACTACAAACTATTACACTACCAAAGATGAGACACGTCCATCAATTAGTTTGCCAGTTATGGACTTTTAAACAGTGGGTACATTTTTTTGGATCCCTCTGTATTTTTGTTTCTGGGACATCCACATCAGTTCTGCAACATGTCCGTGATAAACAAATCTGCCAGAGCTGTAAAATGCTTTTAATGGTTCAAATGGCTCTGAGCACTATGGGACTCAACTGCTGTGGTCATTAGTCCCCTAGAACTTAGAACTACTTAAACCTAACTAACCTAAGGACATCACAAACATCCATGCCCGAGGCAGGATTCGAACCTGCGACCGTAGCAGTCGCACGGTTACGGACTGCGCGCCTAGAATGCTTTTAATGACCGAAGTCTTAGACGATAGAATTATCTATATACTACCACGGTTTCGGGTCCCTAGCCCTATCGTCAGGTGCATCTGAAATCTAGCAGTAGTTGGACGTCTTGTCCATGCCCAAACAACTAGCAGAAAAACATCTATGATGGTCCAGCTACGGCAGATATTTTCCTGCTGGTTGTTTTGACGTGGACATGACGTCCTACTACGACAGATTGCGGATACACCTGATGATGGGGTAGGACCCCAAAACAGTAGTGGTGTACGACTTCTGTCGTTCAAGACTTAGGTGAATAAAAGTATTTTACAAATGTGGCGGATTTGTCTACCATGAACAAAATGTAGATAAGTTTGAACTTAAATGTTTGGAAGTCCCGTGTGTTTGGTGGAACATGGAATAGAAAAGCAACTGAAATAACAGAGGAAAGTCCACTGGAACTGACGGGATACCAATTCGATTCTACACACAGTACGCGAAAGAACTTGCCCCCCTTCTTACAGCCGTGTACCGCAAGTCTCTAGAAGAACGGAAGGTTCCAAATGGTTTGAAAAGAGCACAAGTAGTCCCAGTCTTCAAGAAGGGTCGTCGAGCAGATGCGCAAAAATATAGGCCTACATCTCTGACGTCGATATGTTATAGAATTTTAGAACATATTTTTTGCTCGCGTATCATGTCGTTTCTGGAAACACAGAATCTACTCTGTAGAAACCAACATGGATTCCGGAAACAGCGATCGTGTGAGACCCAACTCGCTTTATTTGTTCATGAGACCCAGAAAATATTAGATACAGGCTCCCAGGTAGATGCTATTTTCCTTGACTTCCGGAAGGCGTTCGATACAGTTCCGCACTGTCGCCTGATAAACAAAGTAAGAACCTACGGAATATCAGACCAGCTGTGTGGCAGGATTGAAGAGTTTTTAGCAAACAGAATACAGCATGTTGTTCTCAATGGAGAGACGTCCACAGACTTTAAAGTAACCTCTGGCGTGCCACAGGAGATTGTTATGAGACCATTGCTTTTCACAATAAAATAAATGACCTAGTAGACAGTGTCGGAAGTTCCATGTGGCTTTTCGCGGATGATGCTGTAGTATATAGAGAAGTTGCAGCATTAGAAAATTGTAGCGAAATGCAGGAAGATCTGCATCGGATAGGCACTTGGTGCAGGGAGCGGCAACTGACACTTAACATAGACAAATGTAATGTGTTGCGAATACATAGAAAGAAGGATCCTTTATTGTATGATTATATGATAGCGGGACAAACACTGGTAGCAGTTACTTCTGTAAAATATCTGGGAGTATGTGTGCGGAACGATTTGAAGTGGAAAGGTCATATAAAATTAATTTTTGGTAAGGCGGGTGCCAGGTTGAGATTCATTGGGAGAGTCCTTAGAAAATGTAGTCCATCAACAAAGGTTGTGGCTTACAAAACACTCGTTCGACCTATACTTGAGTATTGCTCATCAGTGTGGGATCCGTACCAGATCGGATTGACGGAGGAGATAGAGAAGATCCAAAGAAGAGTGGCGCGTTTCGTCACAGGGTTATTTGGTAAGCGTGATAGCGTTACGGAGATGTTTAGCAAACTCAAGTGGCAGACTCTGCAAGAGAGGCGCTCTGCATCGCGGTGTAGCTTGCTGTCCAGGTTTCGAGAGGGTGCGTTTCTGGATGAGGTATCGAATATATTGTTTCCCCCTACTTATACCTGCCGAGGAGACCACGAATGTAAAATTAGAGAGATTCGAGCGCGCACGGAGGCTTTCCGGCAGTCGTTCTTCCCGCGAGCCCTACGCGACTGGAACAGAAAAGGGAGGTAATGACAGTGGCACGTAAAGTGCCCTCCGCCACACACCGTTGTGTGGCTTGCGGAGTATAAATGTAGATGTAGATGTAGACATGGAAAGACTCCAACCTGACGGATAAATAATAACGTGAGCTGCGCCGCGGGATCTACCTAAGGAGCGGCCAGCGGACAGATGAAAAACCAATAACACAGGCAGCAGCTGCGGCTTCCCTGGACGTGTGCTGGTGACGTCGTCAGGCGCGCGCGGACTTCTGCGGCGGGGCTCGCCGTTTTAAATAACCTGCGCCTAATTTTCCCCATTTCTTTCGCAGGGTCCCGCCGTTCTGTAAATAAACGATTTTTCTTCCCCTTAGAGAAGAGGAGAGCAAACCTCTATTATATTTACCAAACACACAAATCCAGATTTTAATTAATTTCTCCCCCTTTTGCTCTCTCTCCTGACTCGGGGTCTTATTGACATGAGGATGAAATTCAGAATGAAGAGAAAAATAAACCGGACAAGTCGTTGTGGTTCATTAAATTTAATTAATCCCTGTAGCTCTATAGATGGTTACTTAATTAAAATCTCGGATTGTTAGTCTGCGTTGACAGTCTCATCTGGAAATGGATTTTCTCGTCGCGGGCTGGCTGGCCGGCTAAAGACGGGCTGATATTGCGCGCAGGCCGCAAACAAAGGAAGGTGGCGGCGGCGCGGCGCGTGCGCACACATGGCTCCGCCAGGCCGGCCGGCTTAAAGTTAAATTAGCAATTACGGCGCGCTGTCACCCGAGCGGTCCCCGTCCGACGAGAAATTTAAGCGCGTTCATAATTTGTCTTTAATTAATTAATTTAAGATATTAGAAGCAAGAAAGCGCTGCCGATACGCAATTGTCCAGCCCGAAACTATGCTGTTTGCGCTCAAGCCAGGAAACTGTAAACTAAATATTACCAAATAAAACACAGGATTTCCAAAGGAGAATGGCAGAATTTTGACCGCTTTCTAGTCTCTGAGGAGGTTGCCGGACGATGCAGTTCTGTGCAAGGAGGTCACATATTCAGAAAGTAAAAGACCCTGTTATAGGCCGGAAGGTTCGTTTGGAGACAACAGTACTCGGTGTATGGGAGATGATATGTCTTGCCTTCCTCCCTTTCCTGAAATGACTAACCCAGACATTTGTAAATAAATAAATGTTCACTTCACCACGATTTTTATCAGTACAGTAGAGTCTCGATTATCCGATCTTCGGTTATCCGACCTTCTGTGTTATCCGACCCTTCCACCGCGCCAACCGACAAGTCAGTGACTAACGTGTTGTTTGTTGATAGTTCATTGTCGCCGTCTACTACTCCTCACTCCTCAGTGCTAACTTAGAGGCCGGCCGGAGTGGCCGTGCGGTTCTAGGCGCTACAGTCTGGAAACGAGCGACCGCTACGGTCGCAGGTTCGAATCCTGCCTCGGGCATGGATATGTGTGATGTCCTTAGGTTACTTAGGTTTAATTAGTTCTAAATTCTAGGCGACTGATGAGCTCAGAAGTTAAGTCGCATAGTGCTATGGACAAGGGAGAAGACATGCTAGAACAGTTGCGCCGTATTAATTTGAAAGACGTAGATTATGACGTGGCCCAATCTTGGGAGAGTGTTGGAGCAAATACAATTGAAAAATCCTGGAAAATTTTGCTACAGGAAAATCAAGAAAATTCTCCAGATGATGAAAATCTACAGCAGCAGACCGAACCAGAAAATACTACCCTGCTTTCATTGTTACGAAAAGTTCCGGAATGTGATGACGCCAAAGAAGATGACATAAATGAATGGATTGTCCAAGATGAAGAATTTGAAGTGACAGCGAAGAAATAGTCAACATGCTAAACGAAAAAGAAGAAAACGAAGAAGCGGATGTAGTGGACGAAAGTACGCCCAAGATTTCTCACAACGAAGGAGACAAGGCCTTAGAAACTACTTTAAAATATGTAGAGCAACTGGAGGAAAGATCGTCTACCTAGGTTTTACTTCTTAAGAGACTACATAATTTAGCGGCAAAAAAGCACCAAACAAACGACAATTATTAACTTCTTCACACAGTAAATATTTGTTTAGTCTAATTTGATTTTTATTGTATTAAATGTTTAAATCATTTGACCTGATCTTCCCGCTTATCCGACCCTGCTGCGGCCGGTTTAGGTCGGATAATCGAGACTGTACTTTATAATATGCAATGGACGAGGGCTGTTCGGAAGGTAAGGTCCGATAGATCACAAAATGGAAACTACAGTGAAAATCCGATGAAGCTTTGCATAGATGTCATGGCCGGTCTCTCGAGTATGCTGGTCGATGGCGTCGCTGTTTTCAGTTCCGAGCGCACAGGTAGCACGTAAGGATGCCTAGAAAGTAGTGTCTCCCGCCTAGTCTGTGAGACATTTCGCCGGATTTTACGCAGCTCACTGAACGTGACTGTCATGCATTTCCATCTTCATGACAATTCTCGCCGCACAATACAGACGCAGTGAGGACGCTCCTGCAGCGCTCTCAAAGGAGAGATCACCTACCATACAGCCCGGTTTTGTCTCCCTCTGATTTTCATATCTGCTCATATGAACCGCTCGCTATGAACATTTTGACACAGACAACAAGCTGTAGATCAGCATAGAGAATTGGCAGAAAGCACTGGCGGTTGCCTTCTATGACGAGGGTACTGGAAAGGTGGTACAACGCTACGACAAATATTTCAGTCGGATAGGCGACTATATAGAGAAGTAGCTGAAATGTGTAGCTAATTGCTGCAGGTAAAACATTTCCAATTTTCACGGTGGTTTCCATTTCGCGACCGATCGGAGCTTACTTTCCGAACAGCCTTCTATGTGCGCCAGTCGCAGTGAAGTCGTACTGGTTGAGACTTACTTTGAATAATATGCGCTGTATTTGCGATATGCTCGCGAATTTATCGATTGATAAATTATTTTGTCACTATTCTTCATCACATCGTCATATACCTCAATGAGTATTATTATTTCTGTCCAAAGAAAGTGATTCGTCGTGATGATACAAGTGTCTGCTGGAAGAAAATGTCTTGATTGGAAAGCAAGATTTCTTGTCTACAGCCTTAGCCGGCAGCGCAAACACCGATAATCGCCAGATATTGCTTCTATTTAGCGAAAGATGACCAAAATCATTGACCCGTTCTTTTATGCTTCCCTTAGCACTCCGACTTTCAGCCACAAGTGGCCCATGGGGACCATCCGACCGCCGTGTCATCCTCAGATGAGGATGCGGAGAGGAGGGGCGTGCTGACACAGCTCTCCCGGTCGTTGTGATGGTTTTCTTTGACCGGAGCCGCTACTATTCTGTCGAGTAGCTCCTCAATCGGCATCACGAGGCTGAGTGCAACGCGAAAAATGGCAACAGCGGATGACGGCCAGGATGGTCACCCATCCAAGTGCCGGCCACGCCCGACAGCGCTTAACTTCGGTGATCTGACGGGAACTGGGGTATCCATTGCGGCAAGGCCGCTGCCTTATGCTTCTCTTACAAGTGTTTAAATGCTGAACGTCACATCAACATCGGGATCATCCCGTAGAAGTAACTCGGTTTGCCAAGGAAGTTGGAGACTAATGGCCGCGGCATAATCCAAGTGACTGGCCCAGCAATCGTCTAGGATGCCACTGGAAACTGCAGATAATATAACCACACTGAAACTTAGACTATACATGGGAAGAACTGCTACACTATAGTGCAAAAGGTGACTGAGACGAATAGAAATGACACTTCTGCTCAAAGTCAATAATTACACTGAAGTCACCACGATTTATGACGGTCATTTGGACATTACGAAAGGTGTAACGTGGTTCTTAATATGGTGTGTGATAACCACGGTCCACAACGCATGTTCTGCATGTGTTGCCGTGTTGGCTGTAATGTTGTTGCTGCTCTACGTCTCCCCAACAAGTCCTGCAAGTGTTCGAGGCAATTTAAGGCGAGGGAATGGGCAACCCAGTCCACTTGCGGAATATCCTCTCATTCCAAGCGCTCCTACATCTGCGCTGTTCGATCGGTTTGCGCATTGCCATCCTTAAAAATAAAGTCAGAGTCGAAGGCGTCCCTGAAAAGACGCACATGGGGAAGGAGTAAAATGTCACAATAACGTTGACTTGTGAGTGTACCATTTTCAAAAATTTCGTGGTCAATACACGCATACAACTATGTGCTTCTCCACACAGTAACACCTGCACAACCGAAACGATCGTGTTCGACATTGTTCCTGGATGCATTACGTGTTCCCACGTGCCACCATATGAGGATACGCCCAGAATCACTACCCAGACAGAACATGCCGCATGAGAGACTCACTCTCCTCGTTGGCGCAGTCTCTATGCTTTTCATACCATAGCAAACGCTGCCGCCGATGTGCGGCTGTTAACGGAACTGGTCGTCGGCCAAAGAGACCACCACCATGCAGCCGTGCTGCCATCGTGGAGGGAGAGATGGCGTGCCTTGCGGTCCTGTTTTAAAGGGATTTCCACTGGTTCGTTGTTCGACGTGGAATTCGCTTATTGGCTGTTACACAATGGAGCGGTCATCTGCTGCTGTAGTCGACCGTGGTCGAACATCGCCCTCCTTCGGGCAGCAGTGCCTCTGGTTCAGAAGGCTACCCACGTAAAAGAATGCAACGAGCGATCCCAAACTCCTGGCCTACACACGTCACACTTGTTCCTTCTTCGAGTTTGCTGGTCATTCTTACCAGTGTGAAGTCATACAAATGTTTTCTTAAACGTTTGCAATGAGGAACACCACCGTAAATGCTCGCTGTCTGACACTCACTGCCTAACTGACGTTTAGCTTCCTGTGCGGGACTGGAAACGCTCTGGCAACATTTTCTCGCACTTTCATTCATTTCCCGCGATTAGTTAATATGTTACACTATTTTAACTATCTCATCCTTAAGTTTTTTGGAAGTAAGGTATAAATGTAAAATTTCAACTCACGTGACCGGAAACATCACACCTGTAAAATATGTGACTTTACGCTTTTTCGTGGAAGCACGTGGATACGAAATTTCAATACAGCCAGTAGCAGGTCAGGGTGTGAACTGCACATTCACAGAAGCTATAACCCCCTTTGAGTATGTCAGCCGTAGATGCGGACAAAGTTTTAAGTTTCTCCGAGAAGTTCATTCAGCCACGGCATAACAGAGCGAAATATTTTAAAAAAGTCTATGAATATTATATAAATTGAAGGTGGATGGGGGAGAAAGGAAAAGAAAGTGATGGAGGTAATGATATCACCTGGCATTGGGACTTTATGACGATTATGTGTGAGTCCTTTACATAGGACGGTTGTGAGATCTCGGCTCTTCAACATAAAATGTCAAATCAAAACACCTTCAGCCATCTGGATGTCCAGTTTTATGTTATTTTTTGTACCAATTTCAGTGTTACACCATGTCGTCTTCGGGCCCTCTGACCGACGTGACCCCACCTCTTGTACAGTATAACCAAAATAGGGGCCTGCATACAGTCACTGGTATCCGTAGACTTCTTTTCAACAAATCGATCCCTTCGATCAACACTTACATCCACATTGAAGGTTGTGGATTCATCTACATTGAAGGTTGTGGATTCATTGCCCGTCGATGCGAATCGATTTTATGAATCTGTGTTTTTCGTTCTTTTGGCCTACAAATGTTGATCGAAGTTATAGCTTTGTTCAAAAGAAGCTACATGTACCAGTAACTGTATCGATTGTACAACAGGTAGAATTCTTTCTACACGTCGGTCAGGAAGCCTGAAGATGGCGTACTGTAACGCTGAAGATGGTAGTAAAAATGAAACAAAACTCGAAGTTTATACGGCTGAAATTCATTTGATTTGACTTTTTATGCGGGATCAGCAGCGACGAGTGAAAATGTGTGCCGGACCGGGATTCGAACCCGGGATCTCCTGTTTATTAGGCACTTGCGTTAACCATTGCGACACCTGAACACAACATGTATCACAATTGCGCGAACGAGCTCGTCGCACTCTCCGAATAACTCACATTCCCACCTAGCGCCACTTATCCGCAGTCACTGTCCATTTCTTCCACGCTCACTACTCAGAGATTTATCACTTGAGGTCGAACGTTAATGTACGAGGGTCACTCCAAAAGAAATGCACACTATTTTTTTTTCAATCCATCTTTTATTCTACATGTTTGAAAGTTTTACAGTGTGTAGGAGGAGGAGGTTAGTGTTTAACGTCCCGTCGACAACGAGGTCATTAGAGACGGATTACAGTGTGTAGATACACCCTTTAGGAACAATATTTTCATTTCTCCACATAATTTCCATCCCTCTCAACTGCCTTACGGCATCTTGGAACCAGCGCCTGTGTACCCGCTCGGCAAAATTTTGGACCAACCTGTTGGAGCCACTGTTTGGCAGCGTGCACAAGGGAGTCATCATCTTCAAACCTTGTTCCACGAAGGGAGTCTTTCAGTTTCCCAAAGAGATGATAGTCACATGGAGCCAGGTCAGGACTGTAAGGCGGGTGTTTCAGTGTTGTCCATCCGAGTTTTGTGATCGCTTTCATGGTTATTTGACTGACATGTGGCTGTGCATTGTCGTGCAACAGCAAAACATCCTGCTTTTGCCGATGTGGTCGAACACGACTCAGTCGAGCTTGAAGTTTCTTCAGTGTCGTCACATATACATCAGAATTTATGGTGGTTCCACTTGGCATGATGTCTACAAGCAAGAGTCCTTCTGAATCGAAAAACACCGTAGCAATAACTTTTCTAGCAGAAAGTGTGGTTTTTAATTTTTTTTTCTTGGGTGAATTTGCATGATGCCACGCTATTGTTTGCCTAGTCATCTCTGGTGAAAAATGATGGCGGCATGTTTCATCACCTGTCACAGTTCTTCCAAGAAATTCATTTCCACCATTCTCGTACTATTCCAAAAGTTCGCTGCATACAGTTTTTCTTGTTTCTTTGTGAGCCACCGTCAACATCGTAGGAACCAAACTGGCACAAACCTTTTTTAACGCGAACACTTTCAGTATTCTGCAAACACTTCCTTCCCCTATCCCAACGTAGCGTGACAATTCGTTTACTGTGATGAGTCTGTCAGCAGTCACCAATTCGTTAACTCTCTGCACATTGTCTGGAGTGTGTGCAGTACGAGGCCAGCCGCTGCGAGGAGAATCCTCAATATTGCCGTGAAAGCTTTCATCACGTAACCTGCTTGCCCACCGACTAACTGTACTGCGATCGACAGCAGCATCTCCATACACCTTTTTCAACCTCTTGTGGATGTTTCCCACTGTCTCATTTTCACAGCACAGGAAATATATGACAGCACGTTGCTTCTGACGAACTTCAAGTGTAGCAGCCATCTTGAAGACGTGGTGTGACGGCGCCACTCGCGGGAACAGGTTGAACTAAGTTTGAAAACAAGCTGGATGTATGTATGTAGACACTGTAAAACTTTCACACATGCA